>NC_081553.1:38905444-39070444 GCF_963082655.1 Stomoxys calcitrans | reverse complement strand
CTGGGCCAAATTTCAGAATAATGTCGAAGGTTCTAACACAGCTCACTGACCCAAATTTCGGCGACATCGGGCAATAAATGCGCCTTTTATAGGTCCAAAACCTTAAATCGAGAGTTCGACCTATATGGCAGCTATATCCAAATCTGGACCACACGTCAATTATCCAACTGCCCAACCAATCCTGCTAGGTTAACCTAACTCACTGTCCCAAATTTCGGCGACATCTGACAATAAATGCGCCTTTTATGGGCCCAAAACCTTAAATCGAGAGATCGGTCAATATGGCAGCTATATCCAAATCTGGACCGATCTGGGCCAAATTCACGAAAGATATTGAAGGGCCTAACTCAACTCACTGTCCAAATTTCAGCAAAATCGGATAATAAATGTGGCTTTTATGGGCCTAAGACCCTAAATCGGCGGATCGGTCTACATGGGGGCTATATCAAGATATAGTTCGATATAGCCCATCTTCGAATTTAACCTGCTTATGGACAAAAAAAAAGAACCTGTGAAAATTTTTCAGCTCAATATCTTTATTTTTAAAGACTGTATCGTGATTTCAACAGACAGACGGACGGACTTGGCTTTATTTTTACGATATATACTTTATAGGGCCGGAATTGGATATTTCGATGGGTTGCAAACGGAATGACAAAATGAATATACCCCTATCCTTCGGTGGTGGGTATAAAAATGCAAGAAATCTTTATTTGAATCGGTAGTACGGTCCATATAATTTAATGTTTGAAGATTATTTCATCCAAATGTTGACTGTGACTGCGCCTCAAATGGTCCATCCGCTTGCTGGTATAGACATGAGCTTTAACATAGCCCCGCAAAAAATAGTTTGAGGGCGTTAAATCGCACGATCTAGACGGCCAATTGACCTGTGCTGTGTGGCAAGTGGCAGCATCTTTTTGAAACCCCATATCAAGCAAATTAAGCTCTTGTGTTTAAAAAAAAAGTGAGATACCATCTCACGGTAGCGCTCACAGTTACGTTAGGATTTGTATCATCTTTGAAGAAGCACGGTCCAATGATGCCACCAGCACATAAACCGCACCAAACTGTGACTTTTTCTGGATGCATTGGTAGCTCTTGCAATGCTACTGGTTGATCTTCACCCCAAAATCGATAATTCTGCTTATTTACGTACCCATTGAGCCAAAAATGATATTCGTCCATAAAATGGAAGAAGCGCGTGATGAACTCTCTTAACAGAGCACGCATTTTGATAATAAAATTCAGTAATCTGCAAGCGTTGTTCGTTTCTACGACGATTCATGCTTAAATTAAGAAACAAACTCAAGATTTTTGACAGTAAAACAAAACACGAACAAGCGTAAGCTGTTTAAACCTGTGTTGCCAACAAGATAATAGCTGCCACACAGTTCACATAAGTCCTGAGTTTCCCTTCCAGGGATTTCGAATGCAATTATTGTATTGGCAGCTCGGCCTGAAACATCGTTCACTGGGTTTGCAGTCTGAACTACACACAGATATTAAGAACATCGAAGTAGAACAGCTATCACTTACCCATATCCATATTGGAGGCCACCGTAGCGCAGTGGTTAGCTTGTCCGCCTATGACACTGAAAGCCTGGGTTCGTATTCTGGCGAGACCATCAGAAAAAAATTTTCGGCAGTGGTTTTCCCCTCCTAATGCTGGCAACATTTGTGAGGTACAATGCCATGTAAAACTTCTCTCCAGAGAGGTGTCGCACTGCGGCATGCAGTTCGGACTCGGCTTAAACTTGAATCGGACTGCACCCATTGATATTTAAGAAATTTACACCTGTTCCTTAATGGAATGTTCATGGGTGAAATTTGCAATTTGCATATCCATATTGGAGTCATCGGTACCGCATCAGGATAGGAAAGCAAATTCAGAAAAGCCAACCTCGCGGCTTCGGTGTCATGTGGCCTGAGAGCCTTCTTGGCTTTCCCTCCGCATTCATAGTATCCAGAGTGGGACTGCGGGGATTCCGCAGGTCAGTTTTTGGACTTTCTCAAATTCTCTAGACCCAATCTTTCAATTCATAGCCTTCATATGTTAGAACTCATCCAACTAATGACCGCGTACATTATCTTTAGTTTAACACTTCTGGCTCATTTCATGGAAAATATGGCGAAATCCTCTCTGTGCTTATAACCAGGGACCACACGTCACCTATCCAACTGCCGAACTAATCCTGCTCGAATTTTTCAAAAGTTGGTTAAAACAGTTCCCACATCACCTCAACATTTCATTGCATAAAGCTTTTAGCATCCAGAAACATTGATAAGCATGCTGGCTAAAGCTGATACGCTATTGATATTCTCTAATAGATCTTCGTTTCCGCAAATATTAGTCCGCATGCAAAGAATTTTTCCCATTGGCATTAAAATTTCTCACGATTTTCTGCCATCAATCAAACAACATCATCATCATCATCGAACGCATTGAAGGGTATAATGAATTCGGCTAAGCCATTTTTAATCCCTCACATTATATGGTGGATTTGGTTTCGCTTGTGGTTATGCTCAGATGAGATTTGTTTGTTTGTTTGTTTGCTCAATGCAAAGATCTGCTTCGCACATTGGCCCATTTTGGCTGTTTGTCTTTTCGTCCTGAGTCCTGTTGCGCATTGCCAATTGTTTGGAGGGCATAAAAAAAAGAAGAAGAAGAAGAGGAAGGACTCAACTCAACACTCACAGTCACAACAATAGACAGCGGTCGGTCGTATTACTGATGAAACAAACAGTGGTGCGGCCCAACAATGCGCATATCAAATGCAGCATTTGCTGTGGCTGACAGTTTTCGCGTGCACTTCAAATTGAAGTTCTTTTCAATTTTGTATACCATTCCTCATTGCCCTCGCCGATGATGTTTCCCCCTTCTACCATTGTTTGGATGTTTTTTTTTTTTTTGAGATTTTGCTTTTTTCATTGACGA
This sequence comes from Stomoxys calcitrans, assembly GCF_963082655.1. NCBI lineage: Eukaryota > Metazoa > Arthropoda > Insecta > Diptera > Muscidae > Stomoxys > Stomoxys calcitrans. Next base: position 39,067,506 of record NC_081553.1, on the reverse strand, counting down.
TTCCTGGTTTATTTTTGCACAAATACAGCACTCGAACATTAAACAGCGAATTTGGGTTGTCTTTATTAATTTCGGAGTTCAGTTATTTTTTTTTTTTAACAAAAACTAAGTTCTTTTGCAGGACACTTATCGATTGGGTAGGAAATGACAAATATCAATTCAATAAAGGTTGCTTTGTTTGGGATTTTATTTTTAGAATGCAGAAATTGTGGTCTTTTCTAGAGCTGTTTACCACTCCCCAGCTTGTATGGTTGAGTGATTGGCTGAGGAAAAGTGGTATTCGTTTGTCATTTTTTTTCTTTATTTTCATGGCGATGAAAACAAAGAAATCATTTGCTGAATGTACTTCATGCAACAATTGGATAATGGATGGTCTGAATTGTCTATTTGTGCAATTTTGTCTGTTTTTTCTTTGTATGCAACAAATTTCCCATGAATCATGCTTGAAAGATGTGGAAAATTTTAGAAAATAAAATAAGAGTTTTAACTTTCTGTACCCGATGAGGTCTATGGCGACCTTTTTAAACTATGGGATGTTCAAAATTCCTATATTCTATAAATTATTTGAAAATCTTAGTAGAAAATATTTAGATGATTGGGTATCGAATGCTACCTCCACCTTGATTATAAAAAACAACAACAGAAAAGATTCTCAGTTAGACGAACATGGCTTAAACGAATCTGGAAGAATTTCCCAATCAAACCGCTCACTGAATCACAAGACACAGTATATTACCGTGGCTCACAGCTACAGTATTAAACCATAAATAACTCATAGATGTGTATTTTGATTTCCTCCGAGGATACGACGGGCCACACGGAGACATAAGAATCTAAGAAGAATGAGGTTAATCAAAGGTTTGTCCCCAATCCCGGTAAGGCAAGTTACATCAAAGCTCTGTAGACCTAATGACTAAATTAGTATACCCATCCTATGGTGGTCGGCATAAAAATTAACATCGATGGGTCGCCCCTTTTGGGGCGACACAATCAGAGTTAGGAGCATGGGCAACGATCTTAGTAATGCAGAACAGTGATATATAGTCCGATCTGAACCATATTCGGGTCTGATGTCGGATGTCTTAGCGCTCTATATGTCAGCTTTATCTAAATATTGCGTGATCTGGACCGTATTTGAATAGAATGGCAGAAGGCTCAGAAGACTCACTGTTTATACCCTACATCACTACTGTGGTACAGGGTATTATAACTTAGTGCGTTTGTTTGTAACACCCAAAAGGAAGAGAGATAGACCCATTGATAAGTATACCGATCGACTCAGAATCACTTTCTGATTCGATTCAGCTATGTCCGTCTGTCTGTCCGTCTGTCCATGTTAAATTGTGTACAAACTACAGGGCGTAATTTTCATCCGATCGCCTTCAAATTTGATATGGGCATGTTTTTCGGCCTAGCGACGAAGCCTATTGAAATCGGAAAAAATCGGTACTGATTTCTATATAGCTTCCATATATATGTTCGTTCGATTTGCAGTAATAATGCAATAAAATGATCATTTGTTAACCGATTCTCCCGAAATTTGGCAGAAAGGACTTTCTTATATCTCTCAATATAACTGTCGAATTTCAAAGAAATCGGTTCAGATTTGGATATAGCTCCCATATATATGTTCGTCCGATTTGGAGTAATACAGCAATAAAATGGACATTTGTTAACCGATTCTCTCGAAATTTGGCAGGAAGGATTCACTTATGACTCTCAATATTACTGGCGAATTTCATAGAAATCGGTTCAAATTTGGATATAGCTCCCATATATATGTTCGGCCGATTTCCAATAATACAGCAATTATATGGTCATTTGTTGACCGATTCTCTTGACATTTAATCTCAATATTACTCGTGGATTTCATAGAAATAGGTTCAGATTTGGATATAGCTCCCATATATATGTTCGCCCGATTTCCAATAATACAGCAATAAAATGGTCATTTATTGACCGATTCTCTTGAAATTTAGTAGGAAGGATTTTCTTATGACTCTCAATATTACTGTCGAATTTCATAGAAATAGGTTCAGATTTGGATATAGCTCCCATATATATGTTCGCCCGATTTCCAATAATACAGCAATAAAATGGTCATTTATTGACCGATTCTCTTGAAATTTAGTAGGAGGGATTTTCTTATGACTCTCAATATTACTGTCGAATTTCATAGAAATAGGTTCAGATTTGGATATAGCTCCCATATATATGTTCGCCCGATTTCCAATAATACAGCAATAAAATGGTCATTTATTGACCGAATCTCTTGAAATTTAGTAGGAAGGATTTTCTTATGACTTTCAATATTACTGGCGAATTTCATAAAAATCGGTTCAGATTTGGATATAGCTCTCATATATATGTTCGTCAGATTTGCAGTAATACAGCAATAAAATGGTCATTTGTTAACCGATTCTCTTCAAGTTTGGTAGGAAAGATTTTCTTATGATTCCTAATATTACTGGTAAATTTTTTAAAAATCGGTTCAGATTTGGATATAGCTCCCATGTATATGTTCGCCCGATTTTCAGTAATACAGCAATAAAATGATCATTTGTTACCCGATTCACTCGAAATTTGGCAGGAAGAATTTTCTTATGACTCTCAATATAACCAATGAATTTCCAAGAAATCGGTTCAGATTTAGATATAGCTTTTATATATATATATATATATCGCCCGATTTTCATTCCTAGATCCACTGTAAGCGCATTTATTGACCAATCTACTAAAAATGTTGTACAACGCTTTCCTCGACGACTATCACAATATCCATAAAGTTTGGTCGAAATCAGTTCAGATTTAGATATAGCTCCCATATATATGTTCGTCAGATTTTGTGTAATTTTTTGTCATTTGTCAACCGTAGTTATTACATTTTGAACACATTTGCTATGCTCGAAATTTGATACAGGAATTTTAATAATCTATCTGGATACGTTCGCCGTGGTCCATCAAAATTGGTTCAGAATTAGATGTAGCCCCTCCTTTTGTGTTTATAGGGTAGGTGTAGGATGTTATAAAGTCGGCACCGCTCGATTTTTGCCTTTCCTTACCGGTTTTTCAGTGAAATCGGACAATAAATGCGCCATTTTTTGGGCTAAATACTCAAAATCGGCAGATAGGTCTATTTGGCAGCTAAATCTTTCTATGGTCCGATCTTGAACATATTTGAGTGGGATTTTGGGAGTCGAAGCATAACTCAATGTTTCAAATTGGAGCGAAATAAGATAATTATACCTTTTATGCGGGCTTGTGCCAAATTTTAGAACTGCAGTGTGATTGCAACTGACGGACACAACGATGGACAGACAGACAAACCCGTGTACGGACAGACAGAGATTCAGACAGAATTTTAGAATTTTACAATGAATGGTGTTGAGAAATACGTCATAAATCGAATTTTGCACCTACTAAACTCCGACATTAAGCTTGACTTGAACCAGAATCGAAAAATGCTTTTGCACCATGGAATTTCTGACATAAATCTCTTTCGGGATACTTTTTAGATTTAGTGAACACAACAAGCCGATTGTCGGTTTAGATGTATATATATTAGGGTGGATCAATGTTGTCATTTGTCGCAATCGTAATTTACTACAAATTCTAAAAAGTTTGCCTAAAAACCCATCTATTCCAGATTTTAAAGACAAAATCGAAGATATTCTTAATATTGGTCCAAAAACAAAAGTGTTCCGTTAAAAGCCGCAGGTTAGATTTTGATTTTAGTGCCACGATTACTTAGGGAAAACTTCTAATAGTTTGTAGTATGGAAATTTGCCCATTATTATTCGAATAAAGAACTGCGGGGACATTTCTCTCATATCAATGTGTGCTCTCCGATACAAGTTTGAGCACAATGTTAAGGGACCTCCTTTGTATTGCCGAGTCCCGTCCCAATGGCTTGGCGCTGAGCCACAACACTTTAGCCGAAAAGTTCACATAACCGAATACCAAAGTTAGACACCTTACAAGTGTCGCCAGCGTAAGGGGAGGATAACAACCGCTGAAAACTTTTTCTGATGTTCTCGTCGGGAATCGAACCCAGGCGTACAGCGTCAAAGGTGGACATGCTAACTCCTGAGCTATTGTGGCACAATTTGTCGTAGATTACAAATTTAATTGCCGCTTATTGAGTATGTTTATACCCTCCACCATAGGATGGCGGTATAGTTATTTCGTCATTCCGTTTGTAACACATCAAAATATTCGTATAAGACCCCACAAAGTAAATATATTCTTGAACCTCATAACATTTTAAGTCGATATTGGTATGTCCGTCCGTCACTCTGTCCGTCCGTCCGTTTGTCGAAAGCACGCAAACATTCGAAGGATTAGAACCAGACGCTAGAAATTTTTTATGATTACTTCTCATTAATGTAGGTCAGTTAGAATTGTAAATGGGCCAAATCAGTCCATGTTTAGATATAAACCAATATCCCGAATACACTTCTTAAGCAACTAGAGGGCGCTATTCAAATCCGATTTGGCTGAAACTTTGCATGAGCACCTTTCCTATGACTTCCAACAGACGTATCGAATATGGTTCCAATCGGTTCAAACCCTCGTATAGCTCCCATATAAACCGATCGCCCGAATATACTTCTTGAGCCACTAGAGGGCGCAATTCCTCCTTGCCTATGACCACCAGTATATGTACCAAATATGGTTTCAATTGGTTCAAAACCTGACACAGCTTCCACAGAAATACTTCTTGAGCTAATAGAGGACGCAATTCTTACCTCGAATATATTTCTTGAGTCTATAGAGGGCGCACTTCTTATCCGATTTGGCTGAAATATTGCACGAGGACCTTCCCTTTGACCTCCAACACGAGTACCAAATTTGGTTTCAATCAGTCCAAATATTGATATAGCTCCCATATAAATCGATCTCCGGAATATACTTCTTGAGCCTCTAAACGTCGCAATTCTTATCCAAGCATATTAAAAATCCATGGGGATTTCTTGTTATTATGCGTTTTATACCCACCACCGAAGGATGGGGGTACATTCATTTTGTCATTCCGTTTGCAACACATCGAAATATCCATTTCCGACCCTATAAAGAATATATATTCTTGATCACCGTAAAACTCTAAGACGATCTAGACATGTCCGTCCGTCTGTCCGTCTGTCTGTTGAAATCACGCTACAGTCTTTAAAAATAAAGATATTGAGCTGAAATTTGGCACATGTTCTTTTTTTGATCATAAGCAGGTTAAATTCGAAGATGGGCTATATCGGACTATATCTTGATATAGCCCCCATATAGACCGATCCGCCGATTTAGGGTCTTAGGCCCATAAAAGCCACATTTATTATCCGATTTTGCTGAAATTTGGGACAGTGAGTTGCGTTGGGCCCATCGACATCTTTCTTCTATTTGGCCCTGATCGGTTCAGATTTGGATATAGCTGCCATATAGACCGATCTCTCGATTTAAGGTTTTGGGCCCTTAAAAAGCGCATTTATTGTCCTATGTCGCCGAAATTTGGGACAGTGAGTTGTGTTGGGCCCTTCGACATCCTTCGTTAATTTGGCCCAGATCGGTCGAGATTTGGATATAGCCGATCCACCGATTTAGGGTCTTGGGCCCATAAAAGCCACATTTATTATCCGATTTTGCTGAAATTTGGGACAGTGAGTTGCGTTGGGCCCTTCGACATCCTTCGTCAATATGGCCCGGATCGGTCTAAATTTGGATATAACTGCCATATAGACCGATCCTCCGATTTAGGGTCTTGAGCCCATAAAAGCCACATTTATTATCCGATTTTGCTGAAATTTGGGATAGTGAGTTGCGTTGAGCCCTTCGACATCCTTCGTCAATTTGGCGCAAGTAGGTCCACATTTGGATATAGCTGCCATATAGACCGATCCTCCGATTTAGGGTCTTAGGCCCATAAAAGCCACATTTATTAACCGATTTTGCTGAAATTTGGGACAGTGAGTTGCGTTGGGCCCTTTAACATCCCTCATCAATTTGGCTCAGATCGGTTCAGATTTGGATATAGCTGCCATATAGACCGATCCTCCGATTAATGATCTTAAGCCCATAAAAGCCATATTTATTATCCGATTTCGCTGAAATTTTGGACAGTGAGTTGCGTTGGGCCCTTCGACATCCTTCGTTAATTTGGCCCAGATCGGTCGAGATTTGGATATAGCCGATCCACCGATTTAGGGTCTTGGGCCCATAAAAGCCACATTTATTATCCGATTTTGCTGAAATTTGGGACAGTGAGTTGTGTTAGGCCCATCGACATCTTTCTTCTATTTGGCCCTGATCGGTTCAGATTTGGATATAGCTGCCATATAGACCGATCTCTCGATTTAAGGTTTTGGGCCCTTAAAAAGCGCATTTATTGTCCTATGTCGCCGAAATTTGGGACAGTGAGTTGTGTTGGGCCCTTCGATATTTGTCTTCAATTTGGCTCAGATCGGTCCAGATTTGAATATAGCTGCCATATAGACCGATCTCTCGGTTGAACAATGACTTGTACTTATAAGCATTTGGTCTTAATCGGATGATATGTCTATATAGCTGCTATGGGGCATAAGGTATGCATTTTTCACCGGATTTTGACGAAAAGTGGTTCACATATATACCCGAGGTGGTGGGTATCCAAAGTTCGGCCCGGCCGAACTTAACGCCTTTTTACTTGTTTTCTTTCGGCAGTACTAAAATAGAATTTCGGAGCTTCAATACACGCATAAAATATCTCAAACCATTGCTGTGATATATGCCTTCTCAATTTCGTTTGAGTTGGAATGAAGGAACATCGGTTAACTCGAGCGAAACTTTTAACATATTTTACAAATGCGCACCATGCACGTGCTGTTTGGCATACCAACTCAGCTCAGATGGTTCGAATGTGTGGCACACACAGCTGTAAGCCGATATCACTGCAACCAGTCAACATATTAACATCACATCATATTGTGCCACCATTAACATCAGCACTGCCATATAGCCATAACCACCACCACCACCGCCACCGCCATCATGCACCATCAGCAGATGCAACAGCAACAACAATAATCGACATGTTTTTGCTATTTCTGCAGTATATTTGCTTGGCTTTTGACTGGTAAGGTTGCGGGGTATTTTGTTGTAAATTTGGCGGTGGCGGTGGAGTTTGCATTGGTTTTTGTTGTTGTAACTTTTCCACTCGTCGTCGTAGTCGCCATAACCAAATAAATGTTAAGCCGCCAATGGAAAATTGCTGTTGACATGATTTTGCACTTTCGCATTGACTGCATTCTGCAATTAGAATGTCATATAAAATTGCAATTCCTACAACAACAACAACAACGATAACAACTACTCTAGGTTACAACAGTAAAGCAAACCAAACCGAACCAATCGAACGAATCGTATCACAAAGCCAACAACAACAAACGTTGTTACAACGAACAACCAAACATTTGGAGCATTGTTGTTAGTGGGGGACTCAGCTCGAATGCAGAACCACTTGAGCTGCACTTTGTCGCTTGCATCGTTGTAGTATTGGCGCTGTGATGCATCTGAAACCATTTGTAGCGCCACCTTGTATTGGTATTTGATTTTTTTTTGTTTTGTTTCAACTCAAAGAACAGCTAGTGCAGCAGCAACGGATTTTTTTCTTATCACAAACGGGGCCACTGCGCTCCATTGCCTACATTGTTGCTCCATAACAAAATGGTGGAGATTTCCAGTTATGTCTTGGTTTCTTGCATCCACTAACCGCTATGTCTGGGACTTGACACCAAGAGTGGGCAAGGGGCATTACATCTCAAGGAGTATAACTGCATGTGGCAGTTTTAAATGAAATGTTATGAACTCAAAATCTTTTTGCGTTGAGTAATTTATGGCCTGTGTTAAGGCAAAGTTCAAGAAATGTTTTAAAAGTGTCCGCTCGAATTAATGGAGGGCTGTCATATGTCCGCGCAATAAAGGCCGAGCTATACAAGTGACATATTTCGCTAATATAGAAATAGGAAAATTTAAAATAAAACAAGTTAAGGGTAAAGTACAGCAACGAACTACTTCAGCAAATCATAAAAATTTACTACCGAAATTCAGAATCGGTGACCACTACTTTAAGAGCAAAATCATCTTCAGTGACGAAGCAAATTTTTGGCTTAATGGGTTCATAGATAAGCAAAAAAGTTATTGTTGAGGTAAAAAACCACATGTGCTTCACAAATCAACACATCATACACAACAGATAACTGTTAGGTGGGGTTTGCATGTCGTTGACCTCATTGGACCAAACTTCTTTTTTTTGGCGATGCCAATCGTCACGTTACCGTGAAGAGTTTTCCGTCAAATAGAGCATCTCACGCCCTAGATTGTAGAGATGTGACCAAAATTGTGGATTTTACTGCCGTAAAAATCCATATGGGATGAAATATACACACTGGAGCTATATCCAAATTAGGACCGATTTAAATGAAATTTTGCGCACGTACTGGAACGTCAATTTTAACGTCTCATATAAAAGGGGGCGAAAATTGTGGATTCTACAGTCTTAAAAAGCCAAATCGGATGAAAGATTTATAAGGTAGCTATATCTAAATCTGAACCGATTTTTGTGAAATTTTGCACATACATTGAGACTTCACAAAAACGACGCCAAATTTTGTAGAGATCGGACCAATATTGTGGCTTCTACAGCTATAATAGTTAAAATCGGATGAAAGATATATATGGGAGCTATATTTAGATATGAACCGATTTTTATGAAATATTCCAGATATATAAAGTGCAGTAACAAAACAGTCCTTGCCAAATTTTGTCCAGATCGGTTGAAAATTGAAGCTACTACGGCCATTTAAGTGCAAATCGGGCAATACATATATATGGGAGCTATATCTAAATCTGAACCGATTTTTATAAAATTTTGCACACATATGAAGACGTCAAATAAAACACCCCATGCCAAATTTTGTAAAGATCGGTAAAAAATTGTGGCTTCTACATCCTTAAACGACCATATCGGATGAAAGATATATATGGGAGCTATATCTAAATATGAACCGATTTTCAGGAAATTTTCCACACATATTAGGACATCAAATAAAACACCTCGTGCAAAAAATATGTTAAAAATCGGACTAAAACTGGGACTTCTACAGCCATAAAAGTCCATGTCGGATGAAAGATATAAATGGGAGCTACATCTAAATCTGAACCGATTTTCAGGAAATTTTCCACACATATGTAGACCTCAAATAAAATAACCAATGCCAAATTTTGTGAAGATCGTACGAAAATTGTGGCTTCTACAGTCTTAAAAAGCCATATCGGATGAAAGATATATATGGGAGCTATATCAAAATCTGCACCGATTTTCAGGAAATTTTCCACACATATTAGGACATCAAATAAAACACCTCGTGCAAAAAATATGTTAAAAATCGGACTAAAACTGGGACTTCTACAGCCATAAAAGTCCATGTCGGATGAAAGATATAAATGGGAGCTACATCTAAATCTGAACCGATTTTCAGGAAATTTTCCACACATATGTAGACCTCAAATAAAATAACCAATGCCAAATTTTGTGAAGATCGTACGAAAATTGTGGCTTCTACAGTCTTAAAAAGCCATATCGGATGAAAGATATATATGGGAGCTATATCAAAATCTGCACCGATTTTTTTCAAAATCAATAGCGTTTGTCCTTGGGGCAAAAAAGTGATATGTGCAAAATTTCGTGACAATCGAGCAATAAATACTACCTGCACTTTGATTACAAAAATACATAGACTCACAGACGGACGGACGGACAGGCGGATATGGCTAAATCGAATCAGAAAGTGATTCTAAGTCGATCGGTATACTTATCAGTGGGTCTAGCTCTTCTTCTTCTTAGCGTTGCAAACAAATGCACAAATCTACAATACCCCTGTATCACAGTGGTGGTGCAGGGTATAAAAATAAACCGATGTGAATCATATACGACACGGATGTCGTAAAGCCTAACATAAGTTACTGTGGCAAATTTCAGTGAAATCGGATTATAAATGCGCTTTTTATAGGGCCAAGACTTTAAATCGAGAGATCGGTCTATATGGCAGCTTTATCCAAATCTGGACCGATTTTGGTCAAGTTGCAGAAAAATTTCGAAGAGCCTAACAGAACGCACTGTCCCAAATTTCGGCGAAATCGGACAACACATGCGCCTTTTATGGGCCCAAAACCTTAAATCGAGAGATCGGTCTATATGGCAGCAATATCCAAATCTGGACCAATCTGGGCCAAATTGAGGAAGGACGTCGAAGAGCCTCACACAATTCGCTGTCCCAAATTTCAGCGATTTCGGACAATAAATGCGCTTTTTATGGCCCCAAAACCTAAAACCGAAAGATCGGTCTATATGTCAGCTATATCCTAATCTGAACCGATCTGAGCCAAATTGAAGAAACACGTCGAAGTGTCTAATACAACTCGCTGTCCCAAATTTCAGCGATTTCGAACAACAAATGCGCTTTTTATGGGCCCAAAACCTTAAATCGAGAGATCGGTCTATATGGCAGCTATATCCAAATCTGGATCAATCTGGATCAAATAGAGGAAGGACGTCGAAGGGTCTAAGACAACTCACTGTCTCAAATTTCAGCGATATCGAACAATAAATGCACCTTTTATGACCTTAAATCCTAAAATCGAGAGATCGGTCTATATCGCAGCTATATCCAAATCTGGACCAATCTGGGCCAAATTTAGGAAGGACTTCGAAGAGCTTCACACAATTCGCTGTCCCAAATTTCAACGATTTCAGACAATTAATGCGCCTTTTAAGGCCCCAAAACCTAAAACTGAGAGATCGGTCTATATGGCAGCTATATCCAAATCTGAACCGATCTGGGCCAAATTGATGAATGATGTCGAAGGGCCTAACAAAACTCACTGTCCCAAATTTCAGCAAAATCGAATAATAAATGTGGCTTTTCAGGTCCGATTCAGGATCTTAGGCCCACTTAGACCCTAAATCGGCCGATCGGTCTATATGGGGCTATATCAAGATACAGTCCGATATAGCCCGTCTTCGAACTGAACCTGCTTATGGACAAAAAAAGAATCTGTGCAAGGTTTCAGCTCAATATCTCTATTTTTAAAGACTGTAGCGTGATTCAACATACAGACGGACGGACATGTCTAGATCGTCTTAGATTTTTACGCCGATCAAGAATATATATATTTTATAGGGTCGGAATGGATATTTCGATGTATTTCAAACGGAATGACATAATGAATATACCCCCATCCTTTGATGGTACGTATAACAATAAAGATTTTGAAATATCTCAAATGGTTTGCGTTTTATTTAAAAACCAGTAAGTAAAGGAAAAAATCGGGCGGTGCCTACTGAATAATACCCTATACAAGTACAATGTGGGAGATATATCCAATTCTAAACCAATTTTGATGGACTTCGGCGAATGTTTTCAGAACAATCATTCAGTTTAACAATCATTATCAAATTTCGAGTAAATATGTTCAAACTGTAATAACTACGGTTGACATAAGACAACATTGTTGCAAATTACCCAAAAACTTACGAACATATAAAGGGTGATTTTTTTGAGGTTAGGATTTTCATGCATTAGTATTTGACAGATCACGTGGGATTTCAGACATGGTGTCAAAGAGAAAGATGCTCAGTATGCTTTGACATTTCATCATGAATAGACTTACTAACGAGCAACGCTTGCAAATCATTGAATTTTATTACCAAAATCAGTGTTCGGTTCGAAATGTGTTCAAATTTTGACAAATTTTGTTCAGCGATGAGGCTCATTTCTGGTTGAATGGCTACGTAAATAAGCAAAATTGCCGCATTTGGAGTGAAGAGCAACCAGAAGCCGTTCAAGAACTGCCCATGCATCCCGAAAAATGCACTGTTTGGTGTGGTTTGTACGCTGGTGGAATCATTGGACCGTATTTTTTCAAAGATGCTGTTGGACGCAACGTTACGGTGAATGAACACATTTCGAACCGAACACTGATTTTGGTAATAAAATTCAATGATTTGCAAGCGTTGCTCGTTAGTAAGTCTATTCATGATGAAATGTCAAAGCATACTGAGCATCTTTCTCTTTGACACCATGTCTGAAATCCCACGTGATCTGTCAAATACTAATGCATGAAAATCCTAACCTCAAAAAAATCACCCTTTATATGGGAGCTATATCTAAATTTGAACCGATTTTGACCAAACTTCTCAGATATAGTGGTAGTCGTGGAGGATAGCGTTCTGCAAAATTTTGGCAAGATTGGTCAATAAATGCGCTTGCTGTGACCATAGAAGTTAAAATTGGGCGATATATGGGTTGCCCAAAAAGTAATTGCGGATTTTTCATATAGTCGGCGTTGACAAATTTTTTCACAGCTTATGACTTTGTAATTGCATTCTTTCTTCTGTCAGTTAACAGCTGTTACTTTTAGCTTTGTTTAGAAAAAAAAGTGTAAAAAAAGTATATTTGATTAAAGTTCATTATAAGCTTTATTAAAAATGCATTTAATTTCTTTTAAAAAATCCGCAATTACTTTTTGGGCAACCCAATAAATACATGAGAGCTATATCTGAATCTGAATCGATTTCCATGAAATTCACCTGTAATATCGAGAGTCAAGAAAAAATAGTTCCTGCCAAATTTTGAGAGAATCGGTTAACAAATGATCATTTTATTGGATTATTATTGCAAATCGGATGAACATATATATGGGAGCCATATCCAAATCTGAACTGATTTCGACCAAACTTCTCCGATGTAGTGGTAGTCGTGAAGGAAAGCGTTGTGCAAAATTTCGGCAAGATTGGTCAATAAAAACGGTTGAAGTGGCTCTAGAAGTGACAAGTAAAAGCGTGCTAAGTTCGGCCGGGCCGAATCTTATATACCCTCCACCATGGATCGCATTTGTCGAGTTGTTTTCCCGGCATCTCTTCTTAGGCAAAAAAGGATATAAGAAAAGAGTTGCTCTGCTATTAAAACGATATCAAGATATGGTCCGGTTCGGACCACAATTAAATTATATGTTGGAGACCTGTGTAAAATTTCAGCCAATTCGTATAAGAATTGCGCCCATTAGGGCTCACGAAGTAAAATAGAGAGAACGAACGTCGTACAAAATTTCAGGCATATCGGATAATAATTGCGACCTCTAGGGGTCAAGAAGTCAAGATCCCAGATCGGTTTATATGGCAGCTATATCAGGTTATGAACCGATTTGAACCTTATTTGACACAGTTGTTGAAAGTAAAAATAAAATACGTCATGCAAAATTTCAGCCAAATCGGATAGGAACTGCGCCCTCTAGAAGATCAAGAAGTCAAATCCCCAGATCTGTTTATATGACAGCTATATCAGGTTATGGACCGATTTCAACCATACTTGGCACAGTTGTTGGATATTATGACGAAATACTTCGTGCAAAAACTCATTCAAATCGGATAAGAATTGTGCCCTCTAGAGGCCCAAGAAGTCAAGACCCAAGATCGGTTTATATGGCAGCTATATCAGGTTATGAACCGATTTAAACCATACTTGGCACAGTTGTTGGATATTATAACAAAACACGTCGTGCGAAATTCCATTCCAATCGGATAAGAATTGCGCCCTCTAGAGGCTCAAGAAGTCAAGACCCAAAATCGGTTTATATGGCAGCTATATCAGGTTATGGGCTGATTTGAACCATACTTGGCACAGTTGTTGGATATCACAGCAAAACACGTCGTGCAAAATTTCATTCCAATCGGATAAAAATTGCGCACTCTAGAGGCTCAAGAAGTCAAGACCCAAGATCGGTTTATATGGCAGCTATATCAGGTTATAGACCGATTTCAACCATACTTGGCACAGTTGTTGGATATCATAAGAAAACACGTCGTGCAAAATTTCATTCCCATCGGATAAGAATTGTGCACTCTAGAGGCTCAAGAAGTCAAGACCCTAGATCGGTTTATATGGCAGCTATATCAAAACATGGACCGATATGGGCCATTTACAATACCAACCGACCTACACTAATAAGAAGTATTTGTGCAAAATTTCAAGCGGCTAGCTTTACTCCTTCGGAAGTTAGCGTGATTTCGACAGACAGACGGACGGACGGACGGACGGACGGACGGACGGACAGACGGACGGACATGGCTAGATCGACATAAAATGTCGCGACGATCAACAATATATATACTTTATGGGGTCTCAGACGAATATTTCGAGTAGTTACAAACAGAATGACGAAATTAGTATACCCCCCATCTTATGGTGGAGGGTATAAAAATCGGACGATAAGTAATGTCGAGAGTCAAAAGAAAATCTTTTCTGCCAAATTTCGAGAGAATCCGTTAACAAATGGGAGCTTTATTGCGATATTTCTCATAATCGGACGAACTTATATATGGGAGCTATATCTAAATCTGAAGCGATTTCAATGAAATTCACCATTAATGTCGAGAGCATGTCTTTTTTTAAGTTTGAAGGCGATCGGATGAAAATTGCGACCTGCATTTTGTGCACAGATTAACATGGACTGACGGTCAGACAGACGAACGGACAGGCAGACAGAAGGACATAGCTAAATCGAAGCAGAAAGCCATTCTGAGTCGATCGGTATTACAAACGAATGCACTAAGTTATAATACCCTGTATCACAGTAGCGGGGAGGCCATCGTAGCGCAGAAGTTAGCATGTCCGCCTATGACGCTGAACACCTGGGTTCGAATCCTGGCGAGACCATCAGCAAAATTTTTCAGCGGTGGCTTTCCCCTCCTAATGCTGGCAACATTTGTGATGCCATGTTAAACTTCTCTCCTAAGAGGTGTAGCACTGCGGCACGCCGTTCGAACTCGGCTATAAAAAGGAGGCCCCTTATCATTGAGCTAAAACTTGAAAAACTATGTCCCTGTTCCTTAGTGGAATGCTCACGGGCAAAATTTGCATTTTTACCACAGTAGTGGTCAAGTCATTGTTACAAACCCAATACATATACGTCGAATTCCTTTATTCCAAATCACTAGATGACAACTTATAATAGGTCAAGGAAAATGAAAATAGGGCGCGAATATTAATTCGCCCCATAAGTTTTATGGACATACAACTTAACTAGGCTAGTTGTGCGCTCTAAATACTATCGAGAAACAAAATTCAAGTCAGGAATTCCTTGTTGTTTACAAGATCCCTAATTGTTTTCCATACCACGCCCCTAGTTGGTTTATATCTGGTACTGTGTCCCCACTTAAGTGCCGATGTCTGTTAGCAGCGACAACCGGCCAATGACATAGGAAATGCTTCAACGTCTCATCATCTTCACCATATGCCCTACGCATGCTATCACTTGCCGCACCGATTTTGCATAAATAAGCTCCTAGTCCTATGTGTCCTGTAATGATACCGAAAGCTTTACTGACCTCCTTCTTACTTCCTTTCAGTATTAGCCTTGTCTTCTCATAATGCGGATCTCTCCTTAGGATTTTCGTCGTCTTGCCATCGGTTTCGCTGTTCCACAGTGTTTGATACACGTTCGTACCCCATGCTCTTAACTCGGACTGCTTCGACCCGAAAGGCTTAGGGTTAACCAAGTTTGTTGACGGCAGAACTCTGGCCTTCACTGCCAAATCGTCTGCTTTTTCATTCCCCTTTACTCCGCTATGGCCCGACACTCAAACAATGCGGATCGTGCCATTCTCAGAGAAGGCGTCAATCTCCTTCTTACACTGCAAGACGGTTCGTGACCTTACCGTCCTGGTTGTTATTGCCCTTATGGCAATTTAACTGTCCGGAAATATATTCACACTCGACGTCCTCACGTTAGCACCGCACCACTTCACGCATTCCGTGATCGCCAGGATCTCTTCCTGCAGGATCATATAATATGGAGTAGAGTCAGGCGGTCTAAAACAGTTCACAGTCCCTGGGTTCGCAATGTAGACCCCCGGACCCACTCTGTCCTCCAGCTTTGATCCATCCTTGTAACATGATCTTCCAGATGGCAATACTAAGGTTCCTTCAACCAAGACTTTGCCGAAGACAGCAGTGCCTCGCACTCGAATTTAAAGTACATCCCAGGTATCCGATCGGAAACCCCTTCCCTTCCTTCCAGGTTTCCTATCGTCACCTCGATTACACCGCGATGGTATGAGCTGCTCCCATCATCTATCCATTCTACCATCGCCTTAAGCCGCAATGGCTGCCTCACACATAATCTGTATGTCAATGGGTCGTATGTTTAGAATAGTCTCCAGTGCGCTAGAGGGCGTGGTCCTCATCGCACCGCCTATGCCAAGACAACATGTTTTCTGAACATGTTCTCTGAACCTGTTGTATGGTCTTTATGTTGCTCTTTTTCTCCATAGCAGTCCATCAAAGTATTGAGGCATAAGTAAGTATCGGTCTAATCACGCTCCTGTAGATATGGTTGACTATCCTCTGATCCAGGTCCCATTTCGAGCCTTCGGTCCGTCTACTTAGTGCCCAACATCTGTGAGCCATCTCAGTACGCTCCTGAATGTGACACTTCCACTTCAGTTACCTGTCCAAGATCACACCTAAGTATTTGATCTTGTCAGATATCGAAATCGTTCTATTGAGGAAATGTGGTGTGTTAAATTTGCCTACCTTTGTCTTCCTCGTGATTAAGCCGATTTCGGTCTTTTCTGGATTAACATTGAGACCTCTGGGGCTAGCCCAGTCACATGCCATATGCAAGACCCTTTCGGCCCTTCCGCATAGCTCGTTCGGATCCTTATCCCTGAGAAGTATTGTAACATCGTCTGGGTAGCAGACGGATTCAAATACCTCCTCAGTTAGCATCCGTAAGTTATGGTGGTCACCAATAGGAGTGGTGACCACCATCCTCCACCGTAGGATGGGGGGTATACTAATTTCGTCATTCTGTTTGTAACTACTCGAAATATTCGTCTGAGACCCCATAAAGTATATATATTCTTGATCGTCGCGAAATTTTATGTCGATCTAGCCATGTCCGTCCGTCTGTCCGTCCGTCCGTCTGTCTGTCGAAAGCACGATAACTTCCGAAGGAGTAGAGCTAGCCGCTTGAAATTTTGCACAAATACTTCTTAATAGTGTAGGTCGGTTGGTATTGTAAATGGGCCATATCGGTCCATGTTTTGATATAGCTGCCATATAAACCGATGTTGGGTCTTGATTCATGAACCTCTAGAAGGCGCAAATCTTATCCGATTAGAATGAAATTTTGCACGACATATTTTGTTATAATATCCAACAATTGTGCCAAGTATGGTTCAAATCGGTCAATAACATGATATAGCTGCCATATAAACCGATCTTGGGTCTTGATTTCTTGAGCCTCTAGAGTGCGCAATTCTTTTTCGATTGGGATGAAATTTTGCACGACGTGTTTTGTTATGATATCCAACTACTGTGTCAAGTATGGTTCAAATCGGTCCATAACCTGATATAGCTGCCATATAAACCGCTCTTGGGTCTTGACTTCTTGAACCACTAGAAGGCGCAATTCTTGTACGATTGGAATGAAATTTTGAACGACGTATTTTGTTATGATATCCAACAATTGTGCCAAGTATGGTTCAAATCGGTTCATAATCTGGTATAGCTGTCATATAAACAGATCTGGGGTCTTGACTTCTTGAGCCAATTGAGGGCGCAATTCTCATCCGATTTGGCTGAAATTTTGCATAAAGTGTTTTGTTATGACTTCCAATAACTGTGCTAAGTATGGCGTAAATCGATATAGAACCTGATATAGCTGCCATATAAAACGATCTGGGATCTTGACTTCTTGAACCTCTATAGGGCGCAATTTTCATCCGATTTGGCTGAAATTTTGTACAAGAGCTTCTCTCATGACCTTCAACATACGTGTCTAGTATGGTCTTAATCGATTAATAGCTTGATACAGCTCCCATATATTTTGCTACTTGAGCCCCTACAAGGCGCAATTCTTATCCGAATGAACTGAAATATTACACGATGACTTCTACAATGTCAATCAGCATTCATTTACGGTCCGAATCGGACTATAAGTTGATATTGCTCCAATAGGATAACAGTTCTTATTCAATATTCTATGTTTGTCTAAAAAGAGATACCGCGCATAGAACTCGACAAATGAGATCAATGGTGGAGGGTATATAAAATTCGGCCCGGCCGAACTTAGCACGCTCTTACTTGTTATGCACAACCTCGTGCAGGGCAGTTTCCACCGACCTTCGCTTGACATAGGCATGTTGTTTTTATTCAAGCTGTTCGCTATTCTACACTTTATCATGGTATCCACAATGCGTTCCATAGCTTAGAGTAGAAAGGACGTAAGGCTTATAAGCCTGTAGGGCTTGGGTATAAACACCACCCTTGCCTCCTGCCAGGCTTTCGGAGTATATGCAAGTCCATCATATAATTAATTTCAAGGAATTTGTATACAAATTTTTACACTTTAGAAATATATTTCTACCAGCAACATCGCTTATACACTGCCTCTTCTGATATATTTCGCATAAATTCCGGACTTTTATTAAATTAAACCCAGACTTGTTTATATAATTCTACTGCTTCTTATTTTGTCTTAATTTCAACCTCAACATTCGCCGTGCATTAAAACCTAATTGTATGCTGAAAACGTAATCATTTCTCACACTCAAGAGAAAAGTGCCAGTACTCCGACTTGCCTTGCGAATACTCAGCACTATACGCTGCTCTCGATAATAATAAACCCTTGCACAAAGATATCAGCCATAGCAGGACATACACATGCATTCATTATTCCTTCATGCATCCATTGTCATGGCTGTAAGATATGACGACGCATGAAAAGAAAACTCAAAGAAGAAGAAAGAAAACTCACCACAAAAGACTGGAACGTGTAGGGGGAAAATGGTGTGTAAAACAGTGAACTCAGTAAAGGAACATAATGATTGGAGAAAAATATATTTTAAAAAGTGAGCAAAATAATTTCTTACGTAAAATACGTGTAAAAATAATGGGAAATAGTTTTTTTCATATTTTTATTTATAAGATTTTATTTTTAATAATTAATTTAAAAATATTTTCACTTTATTCATTTTGCAGATCCACTGTGTCTTTGAATACCCTGACGGCCATAAGTAGAAATATATGAACTCTTTATAAAATGTTAAGTGCAATAATATTTGTGAGCATACACTGGCATGAATGCACACACTCACACTCTATATAGATGCTCGCTAAGACACTTTCGCCAGGATGTAATGTCTTGGAGTTGCTGGCACATTGGTAATGACACAAAAGCTTTTGTAGCAACAGCAACAAAACTCGTACGAAACGTAGTTCATTTATTTAGCTAAAATATCACAAGTATGTGACATACACTGTTGCAACGATCCACTAACCAACAACACATTCATTCCTATGCAGCCTCTCAAAGGAAAATAATGAAACCACATGTACACACACACACACACACGTACACACACTGGGCCATACACAGCAACCATAACTACAAAACTTTAAAATGCTCTTTTTTTTTGTAGCTCATTTAACTTGCAAATGCAAAAATAAAGAAAATAACCGGAAAAACGTAAGAAATGAAAAAAAACAACAACAACAACAAACATCGAAGGCTGTGAAAGGTCGAGAAAGTTAAAGGAAAGTTCGAGTGTGAGTGTGATACTAAACACTGATACTAAAACATTGACAACAAAGACTCTGTTGATAATGATGTTGATGTCATTGTCTAATGTGAAGATGGTGTGGCATAATAGGACAAAGTGCAACAGTGACAAAAGCACGTTGGCAATCTGAAATCCGGCGTTAAAGGAAATAAGGCAATGTTTTGTTTGCAACATGCATGCATGCTGTTTCATGGCTCATTTTTCTGTATATTATAGAAAAATTGAATCGAATTTCTCTCGTTGTTGATGTATGAAAATTAATGATAAAATAAATTGGGGAAATATTTGGAACAGTGGGGAAAGTGAAAAGTTCGATCGGGCCGTATCTTGGAAACCCACCACCATGGATTCTACTAAAATTTTATACAAAATAAACTTAGTTGAAGGGCATAATTTTATTCTATATACCAAACTTCTTTCAAACCAGCAAAAATTAAAGCTTCTAGAAACCCAACAAAGATGATCGAGAGACCGATTTACATTGGAGTTATTGCAGGTTATAAACTGACAGTTGTTTGAAGTCGTATCATAACACGCGCAAGTAAAATTTCAGCCAAATCAGACAAAAATTGCGGCTTGTAAGGACTCAAGAAATCAAATCTGGAGATCGGTTTATATGGGAGCTATATCAGGATATAGACCGATTTGAACCGCACTTGGTACAAAGCTTGTAAGGGCTCAAGAAGTCAAATCGCAAGATCGGTTTATATGGGAGCTATATCAGATTATAGACCGATTCGGATCGTACTTAACACACTTGCTGGAAGTTATAACGGAACACCACGTGCAAAATTTCAACCAAATCGGACAAAAATTGAGGCTTGTAAGGGCTTAAGGAGTCAAATCGGGAGATCGTTTTGTAAGGGAGCTATATTTAAATCTGAACCGATATGGCCCATTTCCAATCTAAAATGACTTACGTCAATTTGAGGTAACTGTGCAAAATTTCAAACGAATCCTGGCGAGAACATCCGACAAATCGGTGTTTATCCCCTCTTAATGTTGGCGATATATGCAAGGTACAATGCCATGCATGGTCATTTTCCCCAAAGAGGTTTCGCACTGCGGGACGCCGTTCGGACTCGGCTATAAAAAAGGTCCCTTATCATTGAGTTTAAACTCGAATCGGAAACCACTCAAATATTCTACGTTTTATTAAAAATGCATTTACTTTCCTTTAAAAAATCCGCAATTACTTTTTGGGCAACCCAATATGTGTGAGAATTTGCCCCTTCTCGATTCCTGGTGGTAATGTTCTACCTTAGTGTAATGTTCTCATTAGGGGAGAGATGGTACCTCAGACATTTCGACACAAATATGGATATCAAATTCGTGCTGCACTTCCAAATCTCTTTAATTTGAGCACCATATTGCCATGGCCGGTAAATACGAACCGTTTTGAGGGTGTTTTGGGGCTGGGGCCACAACCGGCACTTTGCACTGAATATAAATATCAAATTCGTTGTTTATTCCCAACGGAAATAATGTTCACTTTAGAGGATGCTTTAGGGCGTACCCCAAAACTTATAGCTCCAAAATTGGATATCAAACTCGTTTTTATACCCACCACCGAAGGATGGGGGTATATTCATTTTGTCATTCCGTTTGCAACACATCGAAATATCCATTTCCGACCCTATAAAGTATATATATTCTTGATCAGCGTAAAAATCTAAGACGATCTAGCCATGTCCGTCCGTCTGTCCGTCTGTCTGTTGAAATCACGCTACAGTCTTTAAAAATAGAGATATTGAGCTGAAATTTTGCACAGATTCTTTTTTTGTCCATAAGCAGGTTAAGTTCGAAGATGGGCTATATCGGACTATATCTTGATATAGCCCCCATATAGACCGATCGGCCGATTTAGGGTCTTAGGCCCATAAAAGCCACATTTATTATCCGATTTTGTTGAAATTTGGAACAGTGAGTTGTGTTAGGCCCTTCGACATCCTACTTCAATTTGGCTCAGATCGGTTCAGATTTGGATATAGCTGCCATATAGACCGATCCGCCGATTTAGGGTCTTAGGCCAATAAAAGCCACATTTAGTATCCGATTTTGCTGAAATTTGGGACAGTGAGTTGTGCTAGTCCCTTTAACATCCTTCGTTAATTTGTCTCAGATCGGTCCAGATTTGGATATAGCTGCCATATAGACCGATCCTTCGATTTAGGGTCTTAGGCCAATAAAAGCCAAATTAGTATCCGATTTTGCTGAAATTTGGGACATTCAGTTAGGTTAAATCCTTTGACATAGTTCTGCATTATGGCAAAGATCGGTCTAGATTTGGACATAGCTGCCATATAGAACGATCTCTCGGTTATAGGTTTTTGGGCTAGAAAAAGCGCATTTATTGTCCGATGTCGCCGCAATTTGGGACAGTGAGTTGTGTTGGGCTCTTCGACATTCTTTCACTCAGATCGATCAAGATTTGGATATAGCTGCCATATAGACCGATATCTCGATTTAAAGCCAAGGCGCATTTATAATCCGATTTTACTGAAATTTGACACATTGACTTATGTTAGGCTTTTCGAAATCCGTGTCGTATATTCAGATCGGTTTATTTTTAGGTATAGCTACTATAAAGACTAATATTTTCTTATACACAATTGAACAATGACTGGTACTTATTAGTACTTGGTTTTAATCGGACCATATTTCGATATAGCTGCTATAGGGCATAAAGTATGCATAGTTCACCGGATTATGACGGAAGGTGGTTTACATATATACCCGAGGTGGTGTGCATCCAAAGTTTGGCCCGGCCGAACTTACCACCTTTTTACATGTTTTATTTTATTTCAAGCCTAACCGGACACGCTCCGCTACGCCTTCTTTAACTCCCCAAAATCTTTTTAGGTTGGGTACACTTCGCCCTGAATGTGGATATCGCATTCATGCCACTGTATCCTATATCCGTCTGTGACGCTGAGATAGTCCACTTATGGTTTTGGATGGTTCAGCTGTTTTTGATTCTACGGAGCAAACAAACAAACCCCGTCTCATATAGTCGTGATGGGTCATATACCCATTTGGGGCGTTTTTGTGGGGTGGGGTGAACCCCTACACTTTGATCTGACTATATGCCAGATTCGTAATCTACTCCCGAATACCTTTCATTTGAACCCCATATTGATAGGGACATTCAATTTGTCTGCTTTTAGTAGTTTTGGGGTTAGGGCGACTTGACGGGTGCTTGGATCCAATACAATTTAATACCATATACGTATTCTACTCTTCAATACCATTCATTTGATATCCATATTGTCCTTATCGGTCCACTTTTGATTTTGGGTGGTGTTTTCGGCGGAAGGTCCGTCCCCTTCCGTTATCAGCAAATTATAAAGCCTATTCCTACTTCCTGACCATATTCGTAATCTACTCCCGAATATCTTTCATTGCATCAAATGAACCTATTTTAAGGGGTTTTGGGGCTGGGGCGGCCCCCCAGGTTCTAGGACCCAACTTTAATACGAAATTCGTACTCTACTCTTGAATACCTTACATTTGAGTTCCATATTGTCTTATCGGTACACTTTTATTTTTGGGTCCTATTTTTGGGGTAAAGCGGAGCGGTCCGTTCCCATTCCGATATCAAAAAATTTTATAGCCTATGTTTCTTTCTAGACCAACCTGCACAATCTGTGAACATTTCAAGGTAATCGGTTCAGCCGTTTTTAAGCCAATACGGAACAAACAAACACAAGTTCATTTTTATATATAAGAAGAAAGATATTTTATATTGTTTGAATATTAAAGATATGTTATTTTATTTATTTTTTTTGTATTATATCATACACACTATAAATGGCCCATTGTGCGTTTACTTCCTTAATTTTCACTCCTAAAAATTTAACTGCACAAAAAGGAAGTTTTCATAAAATAAATTGAAATGAAAGTAAGGGGTAAAACAACACATACATTCCCTTTTACAAATACCATGTATATTGAAGCATACTTTTGTGGGTTTACATTTATTTCTATGAAACTTCTATGCATCTTTCCAAAGAAAACGATAGCAAGTGTCTGCTGTTAAGTTCGTCAGATGTCTTCTTTACTTCTGATGGCAACAATAAAAGGAAATCTCTTAAAAATTGTCTTGAGGATAGAAATCTGCAAAACTTTTGTTTTGCTAATATTTTAATGCCTTGTATAAATTTTTTTTTTAATTTTTCTTAAGAATGATATAAAAGACCACACTAAAAAATAAACATGAAACTGAGGTTAGTTTCAATTGCATCATACTCATTGTCATATATATTTATGTATGAGACTATGGATAAGGACAATCTTGCAACGTATTCAAGATGTTAGATGAAGAGAAGTACAGTGTTTGGAAACTAAGCTTGAGCATGAAATGATTTCATGATCACTTCAAGACCATAAGAGGCCAAACGGGGAAAGTTTCAAAAGGGTCTTGAAAGACAAACCCACCAGTCATTTGATAGAGATTTTAAAGTATCTTGCCCATAAACACGGAGGCCACCGTAGCGCAGAGGTAAGCATGTCCGCCTATGACGCTGAACGCCTGGGTTCGAATCCTGGCGAGACCATCAGAAACATTTTCATACGCTTTAAAATAAACACGCTTTAAAATAAACCCCATGTTGGGCGTCAAAGGAATCAAGACTACAAAAATAATCTCGAAAATCTTTCAATACGTGTTACAAAAGCGTAACATGCAGCCGTACATGGTCAAGTCCTCGGCTAGACTAAAGGGGCGATTCTTGGCTGAATTCTGTGGATCGCTAGAGAAAACTAAGAAAACAATCGGGCTGAGTAATGCTATGACACCATTTATACAAAGAGGGATGACGGTGTACAGCAATATACTGAGGATGGTACAAACAGTGGAGAGTATTATTTATAGAATATGCCTAGCTCTGTTTAGTGCTCAGTGACATCATAAACGGGGATATGAGGCCACTAGTAGTGGTCTACGTGTGAACCCAGGGAAAGTTTCATCACGAAAGCCAAATTTGCAAGTTTTAATCTTTCACGTATATGAGGTCAAGATATGTCCTTAACAGACCACGTGAAATATTGGCTCGTAATACTGAATTTTAAACTATCATGGAGAATCGTGAAACAAGGAAGATCACGCTCACATAGCAACCGTTGTTTACTACACGTGTCGAAAAATGTTCGGTTGCCGCTGGGACCTCAAAGCAAAGATGGTGTTTTGGATGTACACCAGTATAATCAGAACGATATTCACATATGGTGCTGTTGTGTTCTAGCCTGCAATGAAAACTAGCACTGCATGCATCAGGATGATAGGAGCAATGAGCATTTCTCCTGCGTGAGCCTTCAACAAGATACCGCTCCTTCTACCTATAGATCTTCAAATCAAAGTGAGCGCTTCACGCACTGCCGAAAAAATCAGCGCTTTCGGAAGCTGGTGGGACAGAGCTTATGGACAAGCCCTCATACTTCTGTTTCTTTCAATGCATATGATTAATTCCACTGACTTCATCACTCCCTGATCTAAGCCCATGACCAGCATCTAGAGAAAAAATTCCCGAGTATATCGGATTGGAACAGACCGGAATTTCTTCTGGGAATGTTTAATAGTTGCCTTTAAGCAGGTGTGTTCCGAAAAAATGATGCTGATAAGTAAAGGCAAAGGTGATCCCTCATCTTTATACAGGCCGCTCTGTTTGCTATACACAACCGGAAAGTTGTTGGAGTGGCTCATAAGGCCGCCTACAGAAAGCCATCACCGAGAAAGGTGGACTCTTGGTGAAACAACCTAACTTTCGGACAAAGAAATTTAAAATAAGATCCCTTAGAGATGTGGCAGAGGTAATAGAGGCGGTTAGACAAAGAAACCAAACCAGCGCAATTCTCGTCCGATTTGACTGATATTTTAAATGAGGTGTTTTCTTATGACTTCCAACAACTGTGCTAAGTATGGGGCAAATCGGTACAAAATATGATATAGCTGCCATATAAACCGATCTGGGATCTTGACTTCTTGAGCCTCTAGAGTGCTCAATTCTCATCCGATTTGGCAGAAATTTTTGTACAGCGGCATCTGTCATGACCTTCAACATACGTGTCTAATAGGGTCTGAATCGATCAATAACTTGAGACAGCTCCCATATAAACCGATCTCCCGATTTTGCTTCTTGAGCCCCTACAAGGCGCAATTCTTATCCGTACAGTTATGGTCCGAATCGGACAATAACTTAATATAGCTTCAATAGCTTAAAAGTTCTTATTCATTATTCTTTGTTTGCCTAAAAAGAGATACCGCGCAAAGAACTCAAGAAATGCGATCCATTGTGGAGGGTATATAAGATTCGGCCCGGCCGAACTTAGTTCGCTCTTACTTGTTAAACCCTACACCACTACTGTGGTACAGGGTATTACAGATTTGTGCATTTGTTTGCAACGCTAAGAAGGAGAAGAGCTAGACCCATTGATAGGTATACCGATCGACTCAGAATCACTTTCTGATTCGATTTAGCCATGTCCGTCTGTGAGTCCATGTATCCTTGTAATCAAAGTGCAGGTCGTATTTGTTGTCCGATTGTCACGAAATTTTGCACATAGCACTTTTTTGGGCCAAGGACAAACGCTATTGATTTTGAAAAAAATCGGTTCAGATTTGGATATAGCTCCCATATATATCTTTCATCTGATATTGCTTTTTAATGCTGTAGAAGCCACAATTTTCGTCCGATCTTTACAAAATTTGGTATTGGGTATTTTATTTGAGGTCTACATATGTGTGAAAAAATCACAAAAATCGGTTCAGATTTAGATATAGCTCCCATACATATCTTTCATCCGATATGGCCGTTTATGGCTGTAAAAGCCACAATTACCGATCTTTACGAAATTTGGCATGGGGTATTCTATTTGACGTATCCATTTGTGTGCAAAATTTCATAAGAATCTGTCCAGATTTAGATATAGCTCCCATATATATGTATCGCCCGATTTGCACTTAAATGGCTGTAGTAGCTAAAATTTTCAACCGATCTGCACAAAATTTTGCACGGACTGTTTTGCTACTGATCTTAAAATATCTGGAAAATTTCATCAAAATCGGTTCAGATTGAGATATAGCTCTCATATATTTCATTCATCCGATTTGAACTATAAAGGCTGTAGAAGCCACAATTTTGGTCCGATCTTCACTAAATTTGGAGTGGAGTCGTTTTTGCGAAGTCTTAATGTATGTCCAAAATTTCATAAAAATCGGTTCAGATTTAGATATAGCTCCCATATATATCGTACATCCGATATGGCCTTTTAAGGCTGTAGAATCTAAAAATTTCCGTCCGATATTGCATGAGACAATTAAATTGACGTTCCAATACGTGCGCAAAATTTCTTTTAAATCAGTCTTATTTTAAATACCGCTCCAATGTGTATATTTCATCCGATACGGACTTTTTAGGCAGTCCATATCGGAATAAATATCTCACGCCCTACAATATAGGGCGTGAGATGTTCTATTTCATGTCCCAGTATATGTCATTAAAATTGGCACAGTTTTCGATATAACTCCCATATAATCTTTTATCCGATATGGCCTTTTAAAGATGTGGAAATCTAAATCTTTTGACCGATGGTAGGAAAATCTAACAAGGTTCTAAATTGCTTTTTCAATTGGTATCCAAATTAAAGTTTGACTAGATTTCGTGATAAGTTCTACATATAAAAAGTATGCACGAGGTGGTGTAGGGTATTATATAGTCGGCACCGCCCGACTTTTGCCTTTCCTTGCAGGTTTTTATTATACCCTCCACCATAAGATGGGGGGTATACTAATTTCGTCATTCTGTTTGTAACTACTCGAAATATTCGTCTGAGACCCCATAAAGTATATATATTCTTGATCGTCGTGAAATTTTATGTCGATCTAGCCATGTCCGTCCGTCTGTCCGTCCGTCCGTCCGTCCGTCCGTCCGTCCGTCTGTCTGTCGAAAGCACGCTAACTTCCGAAGGAGTTAAGCTAGGCGCTTGAAATTTTGCACAAATACTTCTTATTAGTGTAGGTCGGTTGGTATTGTAAATGGGCCATATCGGTCCATGTTTTGATATAGCTGCCATATAAACCGATCTTGGGTCTTGACTTCTTGAGCCTCTAGAGTGCGCAATTCTTATCCGATTGGAATGAAATTTTGCACGACGTGTTTTGTTATGACATCCAACAACTGTGCCAAGTATAGTTCAAATCGGTCCATAACCTGATACAGCTGCCATATAAACCGATCTTTGGTCTTGACTTCTTGAGCCTCTAGAGTGCGCAATTCTTATCCGATTGGAATGAAATTTTGCACGACGTGTTTTGTTACGATATCCAACAACTGTGCCAAGTATGGTTCAAATCGGTCCTTAACCTGATATAGCTGTCATATAAACCGATCTTGGGTCTTGACTTCTTGAGCCTCTAGAGGGCGCAATTCTTATCCAATTTGAATGAATTTTGGCACGTAGTATTTTGTTATGATATCCAACAACTGTGCCAAATATGGTTCAAATCGGTTCATAACCTGATATAGCTGCCATATAAACCGATCTGGGATCTTGACTTCTTGAGCCTCTAGAGGTTGCAATTATTATCCGATTTGCCTGAAATTTTGTACGACGGATTCTCTCATGACCATTAACATACGTGTTTATTATGGTCTGAATCGGTTTATAGCCTGATATAGCTCCCATATAAATCGATCTCTCTATTTTACTTCTTGAGCCCACAAAGGGCGCAATTCTTATTCGAATTGGCTGATATTTTACACAGGTCTCTAACATATAATTTAATTGTGGTCCAAACCGGACCATATCTTGATATCGCTCTAATAGCAGAGCAAATCTTTTCTTATATCCTTTTTTTTGCCTAAGAAGAGATGCCGGGAAAAGAACTCGACATATGCGATCCATGGTGGAGGGTATATAAGATTCGGCCCGGCCGAACTTAGCACGCTTTTACTTGTTTTTATTTTGTTTTATTTCAAGACACTGTTTTACATATTTTGCATATAAAAACTAATTACATTCTACAATTGCACTTTGTGTTGCTAACGTTATTTGTCTGCTTCCTTCATTGCTCACATTCACATTCTTTATTTGCTGAAAATTTGCCGAAATATGCCAAAATATCTGCAAAATGTCTACAAGAATTGACAAAAAAAAAGAGAGAGTAGTACTAACATCAGACGATAACAGGAAATGATATTTATTTGTTATTTTTTATTGTGGTAAATAATGCAGTATGCAACTTTTACAAGTACTGAATGTCACATTTATTTTTTATGATTCTACTCAAAAGAAGGAAACGCAAATGCAGCAAAAGTAATTTCATGTTTATTTATACGCTATCTTAACGTCTTACGTTTGCTAGTGTAGAAGATTAGTGAAATAAATTTAATTTATTATAATGCGGCAAAATTGAGTTTTTGATAGAAACATAGGGACTTATTCACAAAACTGAATGTAGATTTGAAATAGGTTTATTTGACATATTTCCTTTGTATAACTGTCAAATAAACCTATTTTCAGACTTTATAAAGTTTTGTGAATAAGGTCGATGAAATACGATTTCTAAAAATTTCTCAGTTAGTTCTTTTCTTGTTTGGGGTAGGTAATGAAAAATTTTATTTCAGTAAAATATGTAGCATGCTTTTGGGGGCAGTCTATGAAAAAGTACAATAATGATCGATTTTAAAAATTTTCAATGTTAATTTAAAAAATCCTTTTAATTTTGTAACCGAAATTTTCCTATTTAACTCCATCAAGCTGGTAAGAGACTCTTGAAAAACGTCCCACATATATATTTTACACTACATCCCTAATTTTTTTCCATTTTTTTTTTCTCTCCATACTCTTGAACATCCTTATTCGTGCTGTCCCCACGCAAAATACTTGATTTAATTGAATTTTATGTGGATATTTGCAAATTGAATTTCATGGCTTCATTCCATTGAGGATTTGATAACGAAATTAGAACCATACAAATGGTAAGTGGGGCCATGGCTGAGGCTTTGCATGACCATGGTGGTGTTCGCCTTGACTTTCTTTCGCATTTCCATCAACGCTTAGCTTAACCACATTTAACACCCACTTGTATTTCTTTAATTTGAATTTTTTTCGAATTCAAGTATTCCTATTTTTTTTTTTTTGTTCTTCCTCTACTCAGCTAAAGCTGCGTAACCGAGAAATGGACTCAAGTGGTGATTTTTACCCTTAGGCTGGCTGGTGTTGTGAAAAATTCAATTGAATTGAATTTGATTTTATTATGATTTTGTTTTGTAGCTTTCCTTTGCTTTACTCATTGCTGAAAGTCGTTTGCCGTTGTTCTTATGCTAATGAAGTCATTTACAATGGTGTCTCTGTTTCGTGTTTTTTTTTTTTTTGCTTTTTGTGTTTGGACCGTTTCGAGAATGGCAATGAGCAGTAATGATAAGTCCATTGACAATAAGGCTGAAATTGCATTTTTAGTCAAGGGTAAAAAATCTTTACCACATCAAGTGCGAAAAAAATTCTATGCAAACTGTCATGATTTTATTCAATGTGTGAACAAATCTCAAGTGCAAAGGAAAGTCTAATCTGCATAATTATATTAGGCTAAATTTCATTTCTATTGAAAGTGCAATGCAACATTCTTTGGATAATTGGCATTGGAAATCGGAAATGCATAGATTATCATAAAAACTGTTTTTTAAATTTTCAATAACTTACGTTGAAAGCAGTTATCAAGAGAGGATATTGAATAGGGAAAATAAAATTTCTTCGAAATTTTTGAACTTACTTCTTTTTAACTGGATTCCCAGTGAGAGATAGTTTAGGACAAAAGCGCCTATTATTGGCCCAAAATATTAAATCGAGAGATCGGTCTATATGGCAGCTATATCCAAATCAGGACTGATCTGTGTGAAATTGAAGAAGGATATCGAAGGGCCCAACACAACTGACTGTCCCAAACGGCGACACCGGACAATAAATGAGCTTTTTCTGGCCCCAAAACCTAAATCCGAGAGATCAGTCTATATGGCAGCTATATCCAAATCTTGACCAATCTGTGCCATAATGCAGAACTATGTGAAGAGGATTAACTTAACTCAATGTCCCAGATTTTGGCGACATCGGACAATAAATGCGCTTTTTCTGGCCCCAAAACCTAAATCCGAGAGATCGGTCTAAATGGCAGCTATATTAAAAACTGGACCGATCTAGGCCAAATTGACGAAGGATGTCGAAGGGCCCAACACAACTCACTGTCCCAAATTGCGGCAACATCGGACAATAAGTGCGCCTTTTATGGCCCCAAAATCTTAAATCGAGAGATCGGTCTATATGACAGCTATATTCAAATCTGATCCGATCAGGGCCAAATTGTAGAAAGATGTCAACGGGCCTAAGACAACTCACTGTTCCAAATTTCAGCAAATTCGGATAATAAATGTGGCTTTTATGGGCCAAACACCATAAATCGGAGGATCGGTCTATATGGCAGCTATATCCAAATCTGGACCGATCTGAGCCAAATTGACGTACGATGTCGATGGGAGGTTTTAGGGCCATAAAAGGCGCATTCATTGTCCGATTTCGCCGAAATTTGGGACAGTGAGTTGTGTTGGACCCTTCGACATTCTTCACTATTTTGGCTCAGATCGGTTCAGATTTGGATATAGCTGCCATATTGACCGATCTCTCGATGTAAGGTTTTGGGGACAGAAATGTCGCATTTATTGGCCGATGTCGCCGAAATTTGGGACAGTGAATTGAAATAAGCCCCCCAAGGTACTTCTGCAATATGGCACAGATCAGTCCAGATTTGGATATAGCTGCCATATAAACCGATCTCTCGGTTTAGGGTTTTGGACCCATAAAACGCGCATTTATTGTCCGATATCGCCGAAACTTGGGACAGTGAGATGTGTTAAGCCCTTCGACATCCTTCGTCAGTTTGGCACAGGTCGGTCCAGATTTGAATATAGTTGCCATATAGACCGATCTCTCGATTTAAAATTCTGCGGCCATAGAAGTCGCATTTATTGTCCGATGTCGCCGATATTTGGGATAGTGAGTTGTGTTGGGCCTTTCGACATTCTTCATTAATTTGGCTCAGATCGGTACAGATTTGGATATAGCTGCCATATAGACCGATCTCTCGATTTAAGGTTTTGGGGCCGTAAAAGGCGCATTTATTGTCCGATGTCGCCGAAATTTGGGACACTGAATTAGGTTAAGCCCTTGGACATGCTTCCGCCATATGGCACAGATCGGTCCAGATTTGAATATAGCTGCCATATAAACCGATCTCTCGATTTAAGGTTTTGGGGCCATAAAAGGCGCTTTTGTTGTCCGACGTCGCCGAAATTTGAGACAGAGAGATGCGTTAGGCCCTTCGACATCCTTCTTAAATTTGGCCCAGATCGGTCCAGATTTGAATATATAGACCGATATCTCGATTCAAAGTCTTGGCCCCATAAAAGGCGCATTTATAATACGATTGCAATGACTTATGTTAGGCTGTTCGACACCCGTGTCGTATATGGTTCAGATCGATTTTTACTTAGATATAGCTATTAAAAAGACCAATTTTCTGTTATACACAATTGAACAATGACTTGTACTAAGTATAAGTATTTGTTCCAAATCGGAACATATTTCGATATAGCTACTATGGGGCATAAGGTATGCATTTTTCACCGGACTTTAGCGATAGGTGGTTTACATATATACCCGAGGTGGTGGGTATACAAAGTTCGGCCCGTTCGAACTTAACGCCTTTTTACTTGTTTTTATATTGTTTAGTATAGAAAAAGGAATTCCTAGAATTTTATTTTTATTTTTTATTAATCAAAGTGTTTTCAAATGGTTTTAATGTCTTGTTCCTTGCCTAAATCACCAAAAAACTTATTTTGAAAATTTACGCAAATCTTGTTTTCTCTTTATATATATAACCTAGCTATGAATATCGCCATGTAGGGTGAAGCTTATCATCAGTTCAAAAAGCCTTAATATTACAAAATTTCTCAAAGATAACGCAGTATATGGAACAAAGGCCATATTTTGAATGATCATAAATCTGCAAAAACTAAAGAGAAATAAATGAATGAGTTTAAATCGAAGCAAACCCCAAAGTGGCCAAATCTCAAAAATAGCATCCCCCAACATACAGCATACAAATTTAATGTAATATGATATGCAAGTTGTTGAAATAATTAAATAAAATGTTGCTGCAACCGAAACGATGTCGACAACAATGACGCAAAATCATTAAATTAGGAAAGAGAGCACATGCCCCAAAGGC
Organism: Stomoxys calcitrans; assembly: GCF_963082655.1. Classification (NCBI taxonomy): domain Eukaryota; kingdom Metazoa; phylum Arthropoda; class Insecta; order Diptera; family Muscidae; genus Stomoxys; species Stomoxys calcitrans. Next base: position 39,034,582 of record NC_081553.1, on the reverse strand, counting down.
AAAAAATGCATTTTGCATAATTGTAATTACATCAACAGGAAAAGCAGCAGCAACAACAACAACAACAATAATCATAGCAAAAAAGGCAACAGCAACAGCAACATTGAACGACAACAACAATATTACCATGATAAGCAAAAACGGGCAACAACATCAGTATCAGCCTCAGCTTTAGGACCCTTATTTTGCAAAAATAGATTCACCGAACAGCAGAGAGGGAGAGTGGAAAACAAATTAAAAACATCTTTCAGACAATAAAACACTTTACACCCAAACAACGTCATTGTTATCCAGGAATTCGTGGAGTAGGAGTAGTTGGAGTAGAAGGCGGAGACCTCAACACAATGGGATATGACACGAAAATTTTCTTAAAATTTGCCCAAATGCAACGAAATGATGAAGACTATATGTTGGGGCAGGGCTTAGCCGTTGATATCGTTGAGTTGGTGCCTTCACTTTAGTTCTCCTTTTTTTGTAGGGGGGAAATTAAAAATGCTATCCCAATGCTTGTAATGCAGATGCCATCCAAGAAGAACGCCATGAATGAATAAATGAGCGAGTGAGTGAGTGAATGGAAGACGACGGGAAAACAACACCAACGAATAAAATATTTTAATGTAAATTATGTAAATTGTCAACGTAGACGGAAGTGCAAAACAAGGCATTTTTAGACTGAAAGACAACAACGACGGACCATGCAGCAAACAGACTAAACTAGTTAAAATGATACCAACAAAATAACTTGACACAGTAAGTGGGGGGATGTTGCGAAAGTTAATTACTTGTCATAATGAATACTTGACCTTCACAAAAAATATTTATAAAGGAAATAATTTGAAATGTTTAACATAAACCCCCGCAATGGTAATCCGTGCTCGCTACTAACTTAGATAAATAAAGAGCCGTGTACAGAACTGTAAGAACTAAAACAAGTAAAAAGGCGTTAAGTTCGGCCGGTCCGAACTTTGGATATCCACCACCTCGGGTATATAAACCACCTTTCATCAAAATCCGGTGAAAAATTCATACCTTATGCCCCATAGTAGCTATATCGAAATATGTTCCGATTAGGACCAAATACGAATAAGTACAAGTCATTATTCAATTGTGTATAACAAAATATTAGTATTTTTAATAGTTATATCCTAAAATAAACCGATCTGAACCATATACGACACGGATGTCGAGAAACCCTACATAAGTCACTGTGTCAAATTTCAGTGAAATCGAATTGTAGATGCGCCTTTTATGCAGGCAAGCCTTAAAATCGAGATATCGGTCTATATGGGAGCTATATCCAAATCTGGACTGATTTAAGCCAAGTTGCAGAAAAATGTTGAAGAGCCTAAAACAATTCACTGTCGCAAATTTCGACGACATCGGACAATGAATGAGCATTTTATGGGCCCGAAACCTTAAATCGAGAGATCGGTCTATATGGCAGCTCTATGCAAATCTTGATCGATCTAGGCCACATTGCAGGAATATGTCGAGGGGCTGAACTTAACTCACTGTCCCAAATTGTGGCGAAATCGGACAATAAATACGCTTTTTATGGATCCAAAACCTTAGATCGAGAGATCGGTCTATATGGCAGCTACATGTAAATCTGGACCGATCAGAACCAAATGTCAAGGTGTCTAACACAACTCACTGTCCCAAATATTAGCAAAATCGGATTATAAATGTGGCTTTTTTGGACTAAGAACCTAAATCGACGGATCGGTCTATATGGCAGCTATATCCAAATCTGAACCGATCTAAGCCAAATTGAAAAAAGATGTCGAAGGGCCTAACACAACCTACTGTCCCAAATTTCAGCAAAATCGGATAGTAAATGTCGCTTTTATGGGCCTTAGACCCTAAATCGGCAGATCGGTCTATATGGCAGCTATATCCAAATCTGAACTGATCTAGGCCAAATTGACGAAGGATGTCGAAGGGCCTAACACAACTCACTGTTCTAAATTTCAGCTAAATCGGATAATAAATGTGGCTTTTATGGGCCTAAGACCCTATATCGGCAGTTCAGTCTATATGGCAGCTACATCCAAATCTGAACCGATTGGAGCCAAATTGATGAAGAGTGTCGAAGGGCCTAACATAACTCACTGCCCCAAGTTTCAGCTAAATAAGAAAATAAATGTGGCTTTCATGGGCCAAAGACCCTAAATCGGCAGATCAGTCTATATGGCAGCTATATTCAAATCTGAACCGATCTGGGCCAAATTGATGAGGGATATGAAGAGGCCTAACACAACTCACTGTCCCAAATTTCAGCAAAATCGGATACTAAATGTCGCTTTCATGGGCCTAAGAACCTAAATCGGCAGATCAGTCTATATGATAGCTATATCCAAATCTGAAGCGATCTGAGCCAAATTAATGAGGGATATGGAGGGGCCTAACACAACCTACTGTCCCCAATTTCAGCAAAATCGGATAGTAAATGTCGCTTTTATGGGCCTTAGACCCTAAATCGGCAGTTCAGTCTATATGGCAGCTATATCCAAATCTGGACCGATCTGGGCCAAATTGATGAAGGATGTCGAAGGGCCTAACACAACCCACTGCCCCAAGTTTTGGCTAAATTGGATAATAAATGTGGCTTTTATGGGCCTAAGACCTTAAATCGGCAGATCAGTCTATATGGCAGCTGTATCCAAATCTGAAGCGATCTGAGCCAAATTAATGAGAGATATGGGGGAGCCTAACACAATTCTCTGTCCCAAATTTCAGCAAAATCGGACAGTAAATGTCGCTTTTATGGGCCTTAGACCCTAAATCGGCAGATCGGTCTATATGGCAGCTATATCCAAATCTGAACGGACCTGGGCCAAATTGATGAATGACGTTGGAGGGCCTAACACAACTCACTGTGGTAAATTTCAGCCAAATCGGATAATAAATATGGCTTTTATGGGCCTAAGACCCAAAATCTGCAGATCAGTCTATATGGCAGCTATATCCAAATCTGGACCGATCTGGGCCAAATGGATGAAGGATGGCGAAGCGCCTAACACAACCCACTGCCCCAAGTTTTAGCTATTTCGGATAATAAATGTGGCTTTTATGGGCATAAGACCCTAAAACGGCAGATCAGACTATATGGCAGCTATATCCAAATCTGGACCGATCTGGGCCAAATTGACAAAGGATATCGAGGGGGCTAACACAACTTTCTGTCTCAAATTTCAGCAAAATCGGATAATAAATGTGGCTTTTATTGGTCTAAGACTCTAAATCGGCGGATCTGTCTATATGGGGGCTATATCAAGATATAGTCCGATATAGCCCATCTTCGACCTTAACCTGCTTAAGGACAAAAAAAGAATCTGTGCAAAGTTTCAACTCAATATCTTTATTTTTTAAGACTATAGCGTGATTTCAACAGACGGACGGACGGACATGGGTAGGTGGTCTTAGATTTTTACGCTGATCAAGAATATATATACTTTATAGGGTCGGAAATGGATATATCGATGTGTTGCAAACGGAATGACAAAATGAATATACCACCATCCTTTGGTGGTGTGTATAAAAAGTCACAGTTTGGAGCGGTTTATGGGCTGGTAGCATCATTGAACCGTACTTCTTCAAACATGATGCAAAACGTAACGTAACTGTGAATGGTAAGCGCTAACATGAGATGGTAATAACCTTTTTTTGCCCAAAATGCAAGAGCTTGATTTGCATGATATGTGGTTCCAGCAAGACAAACGATATCCGTACTCTATATGGTTCAGATTGGTCTATATTTAGATATAGCTGTCGTATATACCGATCTTCCGATTTAAGATATTGGGCCCATAAAATGAACATGTGTTTCACGATATCGCTGAAATTTCGCACAGTAGGCTGTATTATATCCTTCAACATCCCTGTTCAATATGGCCTATATTTCGTCATAGCTGCCATATAGACCGATCTCCCGATCTTCTTAATGTCTTGAGACCATAAAAGGCGTATTTTATAACCAATTTCTCTGAAATTTGGCATATCGACGTTAGGTTAGGATTTTCGACGTCCGTGAACTATATATATAGCTGCCATATAGACTGATATCCCGATTTAGGGTCTTGGGTCCATAAAAGACGTATTTATTATCCGATTTGGCTGAAATATGGCATAGCGACCTATTTTAGTCTTTTGATATCCGTCCTACATATAACTCAGATTGGTTTATATTTGGCTATAGCTGCCATATATACCGATCTCCCGATTTAAGGTTTTGGGTCCATAAAATGAAAATGTATGACCCTATTTCACGGTAATTTTGCACAATTGTCTGTTTTAGATCCCTTAACATCCGTGTTAATCGACTTATATTCCGACATAGCTGCCATAGAGATCGATCTCCCGAACTAAGGCCTTAGGCCCATAAAAGGCGCATTTATTATCCGATTTCGCTGAAATTTGGCATAGTGACCTATGTTAGGTTTTCTGACATGCGTTCCCCATATGGTCCAGATCGGACTATAGTTGGATATAGTTGCCATATATACCGATCTCCCGATTTTAATCCTTGGACCCATAAAAGCAGCATTTATTACCCGATTTCACTGAAATGTGACTCAGTGAGCTGTGTAAGGCCTACGACATCCGCATTCAATATGGCCCTCATTGGTCTATATTTCCCATATAGAGCGACCTCAGGTTTTAAGGTCTTTGGCCCATTAAAGGCGCACTTTTTATCCAATTTCGCTGAAATTTTCTATATCCGTGACTTGTATTGTTCAGATCGGTCTATATATTCAAGTTTGGTCCACATCGGACCACAATTAAGTATAACTGCAATGGGTTCATAAATGATGCATTTCTTTCCGGGTTTTGACCAAGGGAGATTAACATATATACCCGAGGTGATGGGTATCCAAAGTACGGCCCTCCTGAACTCAATGCCTTTTTACTTGTTATCATATCATCTATGGCGATCTAAGGTCAGATTTTGCAACGACCCTCGTATATATAAAACAAATATGCAAAATAAACCAAACAAAGCATTGAAATTCTGTTGTTGTGACATTAAGCACAAATAAAAAGTGCGGGCGTTGATATCTTTTCTTCAACAACAAACATCCATCCTCAGAATCAGCAGCATCAGAGACAGTCTCTGCACCCCGGCTCCAGCCCCTTGGCCGACGTACATGCATGGTGTCATGCTAGTCATCTTGGCAGTCAAGTCGCCGTCAACGGCATTATCATGTGGTTAACAGATTCTTTATGTTTTGTATTATGAGGAGGCATTTGAATAACTCGCAATCCGCCAGCCATCCCAGCCAGTCTTGCCACCATACAACAGCTATTAATTGCCTTTATTGTCTGTTTTATAATGCGCGCGCGATACTAGAGAGGAGTTTACATTCGTTCTATTTTTTTTTTTACATTTTATATCGCTTTTGGCGTTTGGCGACTGCTACACTCCTGCTTGTACTCGCTCACTCCTCAGCATCAGATTGTTGTGGTGGACTTTATTCATTTAGCATGTGGCAAACATTCGTTCGGTTAGTCAAGCAGTCAGCTTGCCAGTCCGTCATTTATTTATTAGTTCATTCTAGCTTATGTTGCAGAGGCAGAGTGAGAAACTGTCCCCTCAAAAAAAAAGGGAATTGAAAGCTAAAGGGATTTTTGAACAAAAAAAGTTACTACAAATCAAAAAAAATAGATATATCATATATTGTTTGTGGGGTGTTTTAGGGGAAGGTATAAGCCCCCAATACCTTTCATTTGAGCTCCACATTGACGTGGTTGGTAAATATGCTCCATTTAGGGGTGCTTTGGAGGTGGGGTGGTCCCCCAAACACTTAGCCCGGAAAATATATCAGCATCGTGCTCTACTCTCAAATATCATTTATTTGAACCCCATATGGCCATTGGCCTCATAATTGGATATCAAATTCGTTTTCTAATCTCAAATACCATTTATTTAAACCCCTTATTGCGAAAGTCAGCAATTGTGTCCGGTTTAGGGTATGGGCCCTAAAAATTATCAATATCGAGATCCACTCCCTTTAAGACCCAAAATTGTCATGGTGAGCATATACATCCTATTTGGGTGTTGTTATGGGGGTGGGACGTCCCCTAGGGTGTTGGTCCCAAATGTTGATATTAGATTCGTGGTCTACTCCCAAATACCTTTTATTTGAGACCCATATTGGGTTGCCCAAAAAGTAATTGCGGATTTTTCATATAGTCAGCGTTGACAAATTTTTTCACAGCTTGTGACTCTGTAATTGCATTCTTTCTTCTGTCAGTTATCAGCTGTTACTTTTAGCTTGCTTTAGAAAAAACGTGTAAAAAAAGTATATTTGATTAAAGTTCATTCTAAGCTTTATTAAAAATGCATTTACTTTCTTTTAAAAAATCCGCAATTACTTTTTGGGCAACCCAATATTTCCATACTCGGCAAACATGACCGGTTTCGGATGTATTTTGGTAGATGGGGCGGCCGTTAAGTGATTTGGACCTGACAATATATATCAGATTCGTGTTCTACTCTAAAATACATCCTATTACAGCTCCATATTGGAATGGTCAGCAAATACGTCCTATATGGGTGTTGTTATGGGGGTTGGGTGGCTCCAGATACTTGCTTTACTACCAAAGACCTTTCAATTGAGCCCCATATTGCTATTGTAGTAAATTTGTCCTCTTTGGGGGTTGTTTTTGGAGGGGCCTTGGTCCCACATTTGTTATGAGATTCGCATTCCCCACACAAATACCTTTCATTTGAGAACCATATTGCCATGATCAGTAAATAAGTCCTGTTGTGTTTTTTTTTTTTTTGGGAAAGGGGTGCACCCCCAGAAACTTAGTCCCACATTTGGATACCAAATTCGTATTCTACTCGCAAATACCTCTCATTTGAGTCCCATATTGCCATGGTCGGTAAATATGTCCGATTTACGGGGTGTTTTGGGGCTTAAGGTGGTCCCCCTAGCACTTGGTCCGACAATTGAATATCAGATACGTTTTCTACTCTTAAATACCTTTTATTTGAGTCCCATATTGTCATGATTGCTCTATATATATGTTTGGTAGGTTTTGGGGGTGGGGCAGCCCCCCTAGGTACGCCATCCGAAATTTGGATACCAAATTTCTATTTTCAGGTTACTTTAAGAGAGCACACAAAATTTCGCTTAAATTGCACAACCCATCATCGAGATCTGGCGTTTCTGAAAATTAGGGTAAGGGGGAGGGTCCGCCCACCTTTAGATATTAAAAAATTTAAAACCCTATTTTTACCACGGGATAATTATGCACCAAAATCGGTTCAGCCATTTTTGAGTCTATAAGGAACACACAAACAAACCGACAAACAAACACGAACTGATTTCTATACCCACCACCGAAGGATGATGGGTATATATGAATATCGAAATATCCATTTCCGACCCTATAAAATATATATATTCTTGATCAGCGTAAAAATCTAAGACGATCTAGCCATGTCCGTCCGCCTGTCTGTTGAAATCACGCTACAGTCTTTAAAAATAGAGATATTAAACTGAAATTTAGCACAGATTATTTTTTTGTCCATAAGTAGGTTAAGTTCGAAGATGGGCTATATCGGACTATATCTTGATATAGCCCCCATATAGACCGATCAGCCGATTTAGGGTCTTAGGCACATAAAAACCACACTTATTATCCGATTTTGCTCAAATTTGGGACAGTGAGTTGTGTTAGGCCTTTCGATATCCTCCTACAATTTGGTTCAGATCGGTCTAGATTTGGATATAGCTGCCATATAGACCGATCCTCCGATTTAGGGTCTTGGGCTAATAAAAGCCACATTTATTATCTGATTTTGCCGAAATTTGGGACAGTGAGTTGTGTTAGGCCTTTCGACATCCTCCTACAATTTGGTTCAGATCGGTCTAGATTTGGATATAGCTGCCATATAAACCGATCCTCCGATTTGGGGTCTTAGCCCCATAAAAGCCACATTTATTATCCGATTTTGCAAAAATTTGGGACAGTGAGTTGTGTTAGGCCTTTCGACATCCTTCCTTAATTTGGTTCAGATCGATTCAGATTCGGAAGTAGCTGCCATATAGACCGATTTAAGGTTTTGGGCCCATAAAAGGCGGACTTATTGTCCGATGCGCCGAAATTTGGTACAGTGAGTTGTGATAGGTTCTTTGACATCCTTCCTCAATTTGGTTCAGATCGATCAAGATTTGGATATGGCTGCCATATAGACCGATCGGCCGATTTAGGGTCTTAGGTCCATAAAAGCCACATTTATTATCCGATTTTGCCAAAATTTTGGACATGGAGTTTTGTTAGGTTCCTTGATATTTTTCTTCAATTTGGCCCAGATCAATCCAGATTTGGATATAGCTGCCATATAGACCGATATCTTGATTTAAGGTTTTGAACCCATAAAAGACGCATTTATTGTCCGTTGTCCCCGAAATGTGGGACAGTGAGTTGCTTTAAGCCCTTCGACATCCTTCGTCAATTTGGCCCAGATCGGATCAGATTTGGAAATAGCTGCCATATAGATCGATATCTCGATTTAAGGCTTTGGGCCCATAAAAGGTACATTTATTCTCTGATGTCGCGGAAATTTAGGACTGTGAGTTGAGTTAGGCCCTTCGACATATTTCTGCAATATGGCACAGATCGGTTCAGATTCGGATATAGCTGCCATATAGACCTATCTCTCGGTTTTAGGTTTTGGGCCCATAAAAGGCGCATTTATTGTCCGATGTCGCCAAAATTTGGAACAGTGAGTTGTGTTAGGCTTTTCGACATTTTTCTGAAACGTGGTCCAAATCGGTCCAGATTTGCATATAGCTGCCATATAGACCGATATCTCGATTTAAAGACTTGGTCCCATAAAAGGCGCATTTTTAATCCGATTCCACTGAAATTTGACACAGTGACTTATGTTGGTCTTTTCGACATCCGCTATATCGGACTATATCTTGATATAGCCCCTATCTCTCGGTTTTAGGTTTTGGGCCCATAAAAGGCGCATTTATTGTCCGATGTCGCCAAAATTTGGAACAGTGAGTTGTGTTAGGCTTTTCGACATTTTTCTGAAACGTGGTCCAAATCGGTCCAGATTTGCATATAGCTGCCATATAGACCGATATCTCGATTTAAAGACTTGGTCCCATAAAAGGCGCATTTTTAATCCGATTCCACTGAAATTTGACACAGTGACTTATGTTGGTCTTTTCGACATCCGTATCGTATATGGTTCAGATCGAATTATTTTTAGATAAAGCTACTTAAGAGACCAATATTTTGGTACAATTGAACAATGACTTATACTTATTCCTTTTTTGCCCAAATCGGAATATATTTCGATATAGCTGCCATGTGGCATAAGGTTTGCATTTTTCACCGGATGTTGACGAAAGGTGGTTTACATATATACTCTAGGTGATAGGTATCCAAAGTTAGACCCGGCCGAACTAAACGCCTTTTTACTTGTTTTAGTTGAGTCCGAACGGCGTGTCGCAGTGTTGCAAATTTTGCCAGCATTAGAAATGAACATTCACCGCTGATTATGTATGTTATTTTCGAAAGAATTCGAACCCAGTCTTTCAACGTCATCAGGGTTACACGCTAACCTCTGTACGTTTACATTTTCCCCAGAAATCCTTTATACTTAACCACATTGAATGCCCTAAACACCAGCAGACAATACAACGCTTAAAAGCCTGCACTGTACTTAGTTGAAGTAAAAGTAATGTCTATGCGGTTTGCGTTCAAATACTTAAGTGTGGATATATTTACTCGCACTCATCACATTCGTACTTGAGTCTGGGTTTAGAGTGCGTGTGTGTGTGAGTGTGAGTGTCGAGGATCGAGAAGGCCCGCACTTTAGATTCACTTACAAATTTAATTAAGTTCAATCGACGACAAAACGCTTCTTTAGCGCACACCATCATCATCGTCATCATCATGCTAGTCAGCATCAACCTCGTCAAAGCCATTGTCGTTGTCTCACCATCGAAAATCGTCATTATTGTCAATGCCAGCATCAGCATCAACATCAACTTGGTCGTCACTCGCATCTGAAAATTTATTCCTATTCATAGTTGAACAATAAGCTAAGCTGTAAATGGAAATCGTCTCTGCTGATTCTTTTTTTTTTTTTGCTTTTCACGCTTTTCTACCATACTTGGCTATGACTCTTGAAGGGAATTTCTATCAATTTGCATTGTATTCGTTAACACATTTGTATTAGTCCTAGTGAGACGAAATTCAAATAATTTAAATTGATTGCTTTGAAGAATCATAAAATACGAGTTCGTCTAAAGTCTGGGCGCCTTGAAAGTATTCCGTGGCTAAGGGTTATGCCTTATAAGGCTAATTGCTTGATTGATTCAAGTGATATTTTAATTGTTTTTGTTGCATTTATATGGAAAATAAACGCCATGCAATGAATGCAGTGCATTTTTGAAAGATGACTCTAAATGGGTGTCGATGGCGCATAATTCCTATTCACAAATTCTAAACATCATCTGTGGACTTTATGGAATATGGAGAAATACCATTTGACAGTCATTTTAGTAACATATAGTCAATATGGCAAAAATTGGACGGGGAGAAGGACATAACTAAATCGAATCAATAAGTTATCTAGACTGGTATATGGTATAGTACCCTGTCCGATAGTAGTGGGGAGCGATTAGGAATCCCTGGGCGAATTCCTGTGGGGAATTAGATTCCCCTGGTCTAGGCCCAAGGCACACCTCCTGAGAAGTGAGGAGTACTATCTCATCGTTGATATTGTCGATAGAGAGAAGATTGAAATGCCAGTTCGTTATACATTTAAATAGGCGGAAAAAATCATCTCAGCAACAGGAATCCTGTGGAATAACTCTAGAGCAAGTTATACAGAAATGGTCCTACATGCCGGGTGGTGGACAGGCAGTTTTTTTTTTTTTTTTTGCATAAAGTGGGAAAATGCATTACACATCTAACGATGGCCGTCGCACAGTGGGAGAAAATCGAAGAAAAAATAGTGAAAATATGTCATACGAGAACGGATAGAGATAAATGTTTAAAATTTGGGACTGTTAAAGCTGAAGTGCCATCGAGATTATGTGCAAAAGCGCAAATCTTAGAAAAGTTGTGAAAATATGTCATATGAGAACGGATAGAGATAAATCTTTAAAATTTGGGACTGTTAAAGCTGAGGTGTCATCGAGATTATGTGCAAAAGCACAAAGCCATAAGTGGTTCGGGCGCCTCTTGGAAGGCCTCTAAATTTGGTATCCTCAACATTTAGAAAAATTGTTCGGGCTGCCGAAAATTCATTTGATTTCAAATCCGATTTTCAAAATTATAAGAAAACAAGTAAAAGCGTGCAAAGTTCGGCCAGGTCGAATCTTGTATACCATGGATCGCATTTGTCGAGTTCTTTTCCAGCCATCTCTTCTTAGGCAAAACAGGATATAAGAAAAGATTTGCTCTGCTATTAGAGCGATATCAAGATATGGTCCGCTTTGGACCACAATTAAATTATATGTTGGAGACCTGTGTAAAATGTCAGCCAATTCGAATAAGAATTGCTCCCTTGGGGGCTCAAGAAGTAAAATAGGGAAATCGATTTATATGGGAGCTGTATCGGGCTATAGACCGATTCAGACCATAATAAACACGTATATTGATTGTCATGAGAGGATCCGTTGTACAAAATTTCAGGCAAATCGGATAAGAATTACGCCCTCTAGAGGCTCAAGAAGTCAAGACCCAAGATCGGTTTATATGACAGCTATATAAGGTTATGGACCTATTTGAACTATACTTGGCACAGTTGTTGGATATCGTAACAAAACACGTCGTGCAAAATTCCATCCCAATCGGATAAGAATTGCGCACTCTAGAGGCTCAAGAAGTCAAGACTCCAGATCGGTTTATATGGCAGCTATATCAGGTTATGGACCGCTTCAAACCATACTTGGCACAGTTGTTGGATATCATAACAAAACACGTCATGCAAAATTTCATCCCAATCGAATAAGAATTGCGCACTCTAGAGGCTCAAGAAGTCAAGACCCAAGATCGGTTTATATGGCAGCTATATCAAAACATGGACCCATATGGCTCATTTACAATACCAACCGACCTACACTAATAAGAAGTATTTGTGCAAAATTTCAAGCGGCTAGCTTTACTTCTTCGCAATTTAGCGTGCTTTCGACAGACAGACGTACAGACGGACAGACGGACGGACAGACGGACGGACCGACGGACGGACAGACGGACGGACATGGCTATATCGACATAAAATTTCACGACGATCAAGAATATATATACTTTATGGGGTCTCAGACGAATATTTCGAGTAGATACAATCAGAATGACGAAATTAGTAAACCCCCGATCTTATGGTGGAGGGTATAAAAAGGGTTAAGTTCGGCCGAGCCGAACTATGGATTCCCACCACCTCGGATATATTAGTAAACCACCTTTCGTCAAAATCCAGTCCCCCATAGCAGCAATATCGAAATATGTTCCGATTTGGACCAAATACAAATAAGTACAAGTCATTGTTCAATAGCTTATAACAAAATATTGGTCCTTTTAGTAGCTATGTCTACAAATAAAGCAATCTAAACCATATTCTACAGTGATGTCGAAAAGCCTAACATAAGTCACTGTGTCAAATTTCAGCGAAATCGGATTATAAATGTGACTTTTATGGGGCTAAGACTTTGAATCGAGATATCGGTCTATATGGCAGTTTTATCCGAATCTAGACCGATTTGGGTCAAATTGCATAAAAATTTAGAAGACCCTAACACAACTCAAAATTTCAGCGAAATCAGACAATAAATACGAATTTTATGGGCCCAAAACCTTAAATCGAGAGATCGGACTATATGGCAGCTATGGGCTCTCTGAACCTTGCAATCTTTCTCCATTGCAGTCCACCAAACTACTGAGGCGTAAGTAAGTATTGCTATAATCACGCTCCTGAAGAGCCAGTGGACTATCCTCTGACTCAGGCCCCATTTCGAGCCTACGGCCCGTCTACGTAGTGCCCAACATCTGTGAGCCTTCCCAGTACGCTCCTGAATGTGACACTTGACATTCAGTTTCCTGTCCAAGATCACTCTTAAGTATTTTATATTATTAAATATCGAAATCTTTCTATGGAGGAAACGTGGTGCGTCAAATTGGCCCACCTTCGTCATTCTCGTGCGCAGTCAGATTTCAGTCTTCTCTGGGTTAACATTGAGATCTAGCCCAGTCGGCCCTTCTGTATACCTGATTGGGATCCTTACCCCTTAGGTGTATTTTAACATCGTCTGCGTCATTCAAACCCCCCCTCAGTCACCATCCGCAATAGGTCATTTATGGTGGTCACCCACATCATGGCGATTGGCGATGAAAGTGTGACGTGCCTTGTGCCACTTTCTCCCTTATATTTATGTCATGGGACACAGGATTTATCAAGCTGTTCCTTAGCATACGGTTTACCCAGTCTCTAAGGACCGGGTCCACCCGAGACCGGTCTAGTGATTGCATCATTGTGTCGGTTCGCGCATTGTTAAAAGCCGCCCCGATGACAACGCATACCGCCAGTGTATACGTCTTGACATTCTTTTTCATGCACAACTTCGTGCAGGGCAGTCTCAACCGAACTTCCCTTAATATAACTTTGATGTCCTACTCCTTATCGTGGTGTCCACAATACGTTCCATGCTTTTGAGTCGAAAGGACGTTATGCTTATAGGTTTGTTGGCCTTTGGTTTTGCATAACTTGCCTTGCCGGGCTTGGGTATAAATACCACCCCAACCGTGTCATATATGGTTCAGATCGGACTATATTTGAATATAGCTACCAAAGTTCGGCCCGGCCGAACTAAACGCCTTTTTACTTGTTTTTGTATGAATATATTCACTTTCCCAAAAGATAGAATAAGGAGGCTGATACAGTGATGACGAGAAGGGAATGGGGGTCTACTCCGATGCGAGCCATATTTGAGGACATTGAAGTCGAATTTCATGACGCTGCATTTGGAGTCCCTGTATAAGATACAGTCCCTTGATATATTGGGTTGCCCAAAAAGTAATTGCGGATTTTTTAAAAGAAAGTAAATGCATGTTTAATAAAACTTAAAATGAACTTTAATCAAATATACTTTTTTTACACTTTTTTTCTAAAGCAAGCTAAAAGTAACAGCTGATAACTGACTGAAGAAAGAATGCAATTACAGAGTCACAAGCTGTAAAAAAATTTGTCAACGCCGACTATATGAAAAATCCGCAATTACTTTTTGGGCAACCCAATAGAAATGGCTTGGGATCCCGAACCCCCATGCTGACGAGTATACCAGGAAGGGCTCGTCAACGGGAAGCTACTGCCCATAGTAAAGCGAATGGCAAGTGCGAAGTCTTGGCCAAAATGGAAACTTGTACGTGTATAGCAGAATGCTGAGACTATTACCCGAAGGAGGGCGAAGGAGTTTCTGGCATTCCTCTCATTATGAGAGGAGTCATAATTGGGCCATATGGAATCCTCCTTATATGAATCTCCCATAATGACAACCGCATGATAACTGTAGAACATGTTTAATGAGGGTGATGAGAAGGGTACAACTGAGCACTTCCTTTGTTCATATCCGCATCTACACCATCAATGGTATTCCATCTAATCGAAGTTCTGTAGATTTTTCTCCAATCTGGGCGAACTCGTTAATTTATATCTGGGAGGTTGTGTGTGCTTAGACGTGCAGGTTCACTGGCTGACACACACAGAGCTGACATTTAGGTGGGCGTGTACCGATGCTTCTCTAGGAATAAACTTCTTATGTCACTTTCTCTTATTTCTAGATCTAATCTAGTCACCTCTTACTTTCTCGACTGCATTTCTTTTCCCGCTAAGGTGCCATATAACCTAAACCTAAATCAGGAATTCCTAAACACGCTCATTTCTCCCAAATTTGTAGCAATGGTGGATTGGTTAGTTGGTTCATATGGTGGCTACAAACTCATTATGGCCTCAATAAGTATATTAAAGTACGGTTTTTCAAACCTTACCACCTTAGGTCTGACAGCTATTTCGTTTTACTGAAATTCTGGTTATATCTAATACGAAAGGTCGAAAAATTTTACCAGGTAAGTCAGACCTAACTCTATTGTCTCAAAAAGGCCAAAAAGCAATGGACCACATTTAATTAGTGCAGGGCAAGAACGCAATATGTGCTAAACTGTATTTTGTTCCTCCTCGTCTCAGTAACTGGGAAGTTGCAGCCACTTTGTATGTTTTCCGAAAGTTCAATTAAAAGTCGACACTGCCATAAGTCGTAATAGACTCAGTCGTTTTATCTGCCGTATTGTGGACAGATATCTTTGCTGCATGGCGTCTCTCTGTCCTATCCAAACTGGTATTTGCTTGTCTATGATAGAAATTTAAAAATTGTAAATTTTGCCAAGAACATTCCACTAAGGAACAGGGGCAAACTTCTCACACATCAATGAGTGCAGTCCGATTTAAGTTTTAAGCTCAATGATAAGGGGTCTCCTTTTTACAGCAGAGTTTTATATACAATAGTGCGTCACAAATGTTGCCAGCATTAGGAGGGGAAAACCACCGCTGAAATTTAACACCTCCTTTTTAATGACCCCAAGGCCCATTACTACTTTGGCACTTTGGGGTTCATTGGGCTATTTCTTCAGCTTTTTCATTCCCTCTTCTGATAAGTCGGATATGGCCATGGAATCAAGGGAGAACTACCTTTCTCTGATGATATATCTCACAAAAGTTGAACTTATTCTCATTCTTGACTGTCTACAAAAATTAGCATGGGTTCGATATGTGACGATGCCGAATTGTGAAACAAACTTCCTTAAAGGTCAGTATATTTTCCTTAGATACACTGCAAAGAGTAGAAAACTTTACTGCGATTTGTTGTAATACCCACCACCGTAGGATAGGGGGTATATTCATTTATTCATTCCGTTTGCTACACATTGAAATATCAATTTCCGACCCTACAAAGTATATTTATATATATTGGGTTGCCCAAAAAGTAATTGCGGATTTTTCATATAGTCGGCGTTGACAAATTTTTTCACAGCTTGTGACTCTGTAAGTTTTATTAAAAATGCATTTACTTTCTTTTAAAAAATTCGCAATTACTTTTTGGGCAACCCAATATATATCGGATCATCGTAAAACTCTAAGACGATTTAACGATGTCCGTGTGTCTATCCGTCCGTCTGTTGTTATCACTCTACAGGCTTCAAAAATTGAGATATTGAGCTGAAATTTGGCACAGATACGTCTTTTTATGCATGCTGGATAAGTTCTTGAACGAGCCAAATCGGACCATATTTGGATATATTGGGTAGCCCAAAAAGTAATTGCGGATTTTTCATATAGTCGGCGTTGACAAATTTTTTCACAGCTTGTGACTCTGTAATTGCATTCTTTCTTCTGTCAGTTATCAGCTGTAACTTTTAGCTTGCTTTAGAACAAAGTGTAAAAAAAGTATATTTGATTAAAGTTTTTTCTAAGTTCTATTAAAAATGCATTTACTTTCTTTTAAAAAATCCGCAATTACTTTTTGGGCAACCCAATAGCTGCTATATTGATCGAATTTCCGATAAAGGGTCGAATGCCCATAAAAACGTAATTTTTCATCCGATTTCGCTGAAATGTCAAACAGTGAGTTATTTTTGGCCTACCGACATCCGAGCTAAATGTGGTTTAGATCGGACTATATTTAGATATAGCTGTCATATAGACCGATACTGACATCCGACCAAAATATGGTTCAAATCGGACGATATTTAGATATAGCTGCCATATAGACCGATCTCCCGATAAAGTTTCTGAAGCCCATAAAAGCTTTACTTTTTATCCGATTTTGCTGAAATTTGGATCAGAGCGTAGTCTTAAACCTCTCAATATCCAACCCAAATATGGTTCTGATCGGACTATATTTAGATAAAACTGTCATATGGACCGATCTGGCGAAAAAGGGTCTCAAGCCCATTAAAACTTTATTTATTACCGGATTTCGCTGAAATTTGAAACAGTAAGTTTTTCTGAGCCTCCCGATATCCGACCTCAATATGGGTCAGATCGGTATATATTTGGATATAGCTGCCAAAAAACCAATATTTTGTTTTACAAAATTGAATAGTGACTTATATATATTAGACCACTCTATGTCCGTGCCTAATTTGAGTGCTTAAGTTATCCAATTTTCACCGGATTGTCACGAAAAGGGGTTTGCATATATACCCGAGGTGGTGGGTATCCAAAGTTCGGCCCGATCGAACTAAATGCCTTTTTACTTGTTTTCTCTGAGAATACACCAAAATCGGTCGCAAAACTAATTTTGGGATTTGAACTCAATTGGCTGATTAACGGTCTTTGTGGTAATCAGTAATCAGGGATAGTTATCTTATCTCCTAGACGTGTGTGTGCACGTGTGTTAGTGCGCTCACACTGCTGTTAATCCTCTACTGTATACACCAAAAAAATTCGGTCCGATTAAAAGTCCATAATACCATCCTAGATTTCAAGCCACCGCGTCGAACTGTATACTTCTAAAAAATTCGGTCCGATTAATCGTCCATAATACCATCCTAGATTCCATGCCACCGCGGCGAACAAAAACCTTGCGACATGTAAAAAAAACCTTCAAACCAGAGGGAAAAGTGTACGAGACTTGGCTGTCAATGATATGGAGTACATAACCGATCAAAATTTAACATATTCTGAGATAAGGTTAGGTAAAAGTGGCACCCTTACCTAATCACTTAGATGATTGTAAGTCCATTGTGATACCACAGTAGCGGCAGGCAAAGGCTTCTTGTGGAAATCAAACCCACGACCCCTGCACTGGTAATCCAACCTACCAACTCTCTGATAGCTTCTATAACCGTCTAAAGCACAGCTTAGAGTTTCCTCTTTCTAAAGACCCTTATCCTTAATGGAATTTTCGTGGTCAAATTAGCATTTGCAATACAGTTTCTTATCAAACAATTCTTTAGGGGTTTCTGGACCACATGCTGCCTTTGTTTCAATGTTATGGTATCATAACCATCCTGTAAATCGGCCTAAAAAAACAAACTCAAAAACTTGTCATGTAAAAATAAAATTGGCTGCACCATATTTACACAGATTTGCGATTTAGATAAATTCTATGGAGACACATTAACCCAGGCAAAAGAAGAACCATACACAAAAAAGATGTTGAAGCTGCTGCATGTTATCACAAAATCATTCATTTAAAAAGTAACAACTCAATAATGTGTCATTAAGTGTCATATAACTGTCAACCCACGCGGAAAGCAACAACGAAAAAACTACAAAACAACAACGACCTCTATGATATGGCTACAATAATAATGACAGTACAACAACAACAAAATGCAGCAGAACTTGGAACAACATGAACCGTAAGTGAATTCCATGTTTGTCCGTCCGTCCGTCCGTCTGTTTATCTGGGGAAAGGACGGACATACATAGGGATCGGTGATGGTTTTTGGTTATTATGTCACTGCGAGTACCCGCAGTATTTATTATTTCACTTAACATCGTCATCAGCAGGCCATGTGAGGCCAGTCCCGGCTGGTCTCGACTAACTAGTCAGTCAAGCCAACGAAACAGACCCAACCATCATCATGCGACCTAACAGCCCATCAAGAGCATGTAGCACCGCAGCAGCCCCAGCAGCGGGAGCTTCCAGTGAATCGGCGGTAACAGCAAAAATCAGCATCTGAAATCTCAAAACAACAAATTTCCATTTTAGTATAGCAAAGTGCAACCAAAGTGGATATAGCATCACATAAAACAAACAACATCACCATAACCACCACCACCAGCAGCAGCACTACCGCCTTTGCCCTCGACAGTAGAGCCCATCACCAGTTTTAACCTCCCCATCATCATCAGCATCATCATCGTCATCAACATCAATTGTTGTAGAATTTCTATATGATGTCAATGTTGCTCACTGTTGTTGTTGACGACGGCGACAACGACAACGACAACGACTGACTGACTGACTTCTTGTGGCGGTGGCGTACAATACGCTTTTTTTCAGTGTTTTTCGGGATTTATTGACAAATTGTGGTGATTTTTGTGGCATGCAACATTATAACGACACTAAAAGGCAAAACAAGCACAGTGGGGCATCAGGGCATGGGGTACTGTTTAACATCCGATATTCATACAGCATGCTGTCCGTGAATTACTACCGAAATCAAATTTCGATGACAATTTCAATGAGAATCAGATATTGATAACATTTTCCATGAAAATCAAATTTTGAGCTTTTCCTTGGAAAATAAAAAATTCGACGAGATTTTCTTGAAACTAAATATTTCGACTAGATTTCCTATGCAAATCAAATTCGGAAGAGATTCCTATGAAAATCAAATTTCGATCAGATTTCTCATGAAACTAAAACCCTGACAACATTTTCTATTAAACATTAGTATTTCCTTTGAAAATAAAAATTAGACGAGATTTTCTTGAAACTAAATATTTCGACTAGATTTCCTATGCAAATCAAATTTGGACAAGATTTCCTATGAAAATCAAAGTTCGACCAGTTTTCTCATGAAACTTAAACCCACACAAAATATTCTATAAAAGCCTAGTATTGAAGAGATTTCGTATGAAAATAAAATTTCGACAAGATTTTCTTGAAAATAAAAATTTCAATTAGATTTCTTATGAAAATTAAATTTCGACAAAAACATTTTTGAGAATCAAATTTCGACGAGATTTTTTTGTGAAAGTCATAGTTCGACTAGATTTCCTATGAAAATAAAATTTCGATGAAATTTTTATGAAAATAAAATTTCATTGGAGTTTTATGAAAAATAATTTTCGACGAGATTTCCGATAAAAATCAAATTCGACTAGATTTCCCATGCAAACAAATTCCTATGACATTTCTTATGAAAATCAAATTTCGGCCAGATTTCCCATGCAACTTAAACCCTGATAAAATTTTCTATAAAAGCAAAATATCGAAGAGATTTCCTTTGAAAGTCACATTTCGACGAGATTTTCTTCGAAAATAAAAATTTTGACCGAATTTTCTATGAATATTAAATTTCGACAAAACTTTAGCAAGAAACGAATTTCGACGAGATTTTTTTATGAAAACCGATTTTGATTTCGAAAACAGATTTTATAATTTTCGACGAGATTTGCTGTGAAACTCCAATTTCGACGAGATTTGATATGAAAATCCAATTTTGCCGAATTTTCTAATAAAAAAATTTAGACCTGATTTCATAGAAAATCAGATTCCGACGAGATTTCCTATGAAAATCAAAAAAAATGTAGACCTCATTTCATAGATAATCAGATTCCGATGAGATTTCCTATGAAAATCAAATTTTGACCAGATTTCCCATGAAACTTGAATCTCGAGATTTTCTTTGAAAATAAAACTTCGACTAGATTTCCAATGTAATTAAATTGTGATGGAATTTTTATGAAAAAGAATTTTCTATGATTTTATTATTGACCTTTGGAATTTTATAGGGTATTAAATTTTGAAACAAAACAATCGACTTTTCCTTTACAGCACGAATTTGTGCGCTGTAAAGAATAAAAAAATCTCGAGCCAAACCAAGAAAACAAAGTTATAAAAACAATTTCCTAACAAAAGTCACTGTGTCAAATTTCAGTGAAATCCTATTATTAATGCGCCTTTTATGGGGAAAGGAATTTAAATCGAGATATCGATCTATATGACAGCTATATGCAAATCTGGACCGATTTGGGCCAAGTTTAAAAAAAACTGGGGAAGAGCCTAACACAACCCACTGTCCCAAATTTCGGCGACATCGCACAATAAATGTGCTTTTTATGAGTCCAAAACCTTAAATCTAGAGATCGGTCTATATGGCAGCTATATTCAAATCTGGACCGATTTGGGCCAAATTGAAGAAGGATGTCGAAGGGCCTAACACAAATCACTGTCCCAAATTTCGGCGACATCGGACAATAAATGCGCCTTTTATGGGCCTAAAACCTTAAATCGAGAGATCGGTCTATATGGCAGCTACATTCAAATCTGGACCGATCTGTGCCATATTGCAGGAGCATATCGTTGGGTTTAACTTTACTCACTGTCCCGAATTTCGGCGACATCGGACTATAGTGCGCCATTTATGGGGCCAACAAAACCTTTAATCGAGAGATCGGTCTATAAGGCAGCTATATCCAAATCAGAACCGATCTGAGCCAAATTGAAGTAACATATCGAAGGGCCTTACACAACTCACTGTCCCAAATTTTGGCGACGACGGACAATAAATGCGCCTTTTATGGTCGCAAGACCTTAAATCGAGATATCGGTCTATATGGCAGCTATATGCAAATCATTTATTCAGCAAAATCGGATCATAAATGTGGCTTTATGGGTCTAAGACCCTAAATCGGCGGAGCTGTCTATATGGCAGCTTTATCCAAATCTGACGCGATCTGGGCCAAACTGAAGTGGGATGCCGAAGAGCCTAACACTACTCACTGTCCCAAAAATTCAGCAAAATCGGATAATAAATGTGGCTTTTATGGGCCTAAGTCCCTAAATCGGCGGATCGGTCTATATGGGGGCTATATCAAGATATAGTCCGATATAGCTCATCTTCGAACTTAACCTGCCTAAGGACCAAAAAAGAATCTGTGCAAAATTTCAGTTCAATATCTTTATTTCTAAAGACTGTAGCGTGATTTCAACAGACAGGCGGAGAAACGGGCGGAAATGGCTAGATCGTCATAGATTTTTACGCTGATCTAGAAATAAAAGTGGATATTTCAATATGTTTCAAACGAAATGACAAAATGAATATACCCCCCAGCCTTCGGTGGTGGGTATAAAAAAAATTCTTCTATTATCAATTTCTATGAAAATGTTCCATGACTCTTATCTCAAAAGAATTTCCCAAACTAACCCTATTTTAGAATTAAAAACCTTATTTGTCCCAATTCACTGACCAATGGCTGTGGCCAGAATAACAAACCAATTCGACAATTGTAATCAAACTGTTTCGTATATATGTATGTACATAAGGACGGACATACTCATATATGGCTTGGAATCGGGGGAATTTGAGGATGTTGCTGTGCTGCAGATTTCAAGTATGCGATGGTGATGTTGTCGTCAACGACGTCGTCGTCGTCGTCATCGTCAACGCCATCATCGTCTAACCAAATCAACACAACAAATTATGATAATCACTCACATTTATGCTCGATACTCGCTTTTTATGCAATGGTCCTCTCAGTGAAAAAGTGGTGGTCCGATGGTGCTGATGCTGATTTCATGGAATGCCTGGTTACACCATACTCGTACATCCATCCATCCATCCATACCTTTCACGAATGGTTAGATGGCCGAATGGATGGATGGATGGATGGATTGGTTGTTGAATGAATGCCTGCCTGATCTGTGAACTAGTCTCCGGTGGATGTCGGGCCAAACCATGGAATA
Source organism: Stomoxys calcitrans (assembly GCF_963082655.1). Lineage (NCBI taxonomy): Eukaryota > Metazoa > Arthropoda > Insecta > Diptera > Muscidae > Stomoxys > Stomoxys calcitrans. Next base: position 39,012,131 of record NC_081553.1, on the reverse strand, counting down.
TGAATAGTGGTCAGGGGCCCTCAAAAGTACACACGTGTGTATGAGCTGTACGTACGCTCATACATGCATGCGTGCATGATTGTCAATATGTGCGGGTTTGGTTATTTTGTTTGGTTTTGTTGAATAAAATGTATGTTTTTGTGTTATAAGAACACATTTGAATTACATACAACAGAACGTATGAAAACTATGGTCAGTCAGCATTGGCAACAATTCCGTTACTGATGATGATTGTGATGACGACATGCTACGACACAAAACGCACCGGAACTATCAATTGTTATTGAAGTATTTGTAAGGAAATCACCATACACAAGTGTGAGTCCACACAAATTGAATACATTTTCTATGACCCAGCAATGTTAAGTTATATTCAGATGTAGTCACAGTAAAGGCGGCAATTTAATTGAATTATTTTTTGTTTTAGGTAATCAGACAAATTGTATGCAAGTAGAGATATGAAATAAGGTTTATCCAAATCTGTATTTCTTAAAACATTGTTCAGTATAAAATTCGGTTGGTTCGAACTTTGGATACCCTTCACCTCGGGTATATCTGTAAGCCACCTTTCATCATAACCTGCATAACTTAGGCCCCCATTGCAGTTATCTCGAAATATGATCCGATTTGGGCCAAATGCGGCACCGACATTGAGTGGTCTAATAGGTACAAATCATTGTTCAATTTTGTAGAATAAAATATTGGTCTTTTTGGTAGCTATGTCGAAAAGCCTAACATATCTCAAGGTGTCAAATTTCGGCGAAATCGTATTATAAATGCACCTTTTACGGATTTAAAGATTTAAATCAAGGGCTTGGAGTATTTTTTTATACCCACCACCGAAGGATGGGGGTATATTCATTTTGTCATTCCGTTTGCAACACATCAAAATATCCATTTCCGACCCTATAAAGTATATATATTCTTGATCAGCGTAAAAATCTAAGACGATCTAGACATGTCCGTCCGTCTGTCCGTCTGTCTGTTGAAATCACGCTATAGTCTTCAAAAATAGAGATATTGAGCTGAAATTTTGCACAGAGTATTTTTTTGTCCATAAGCAGGTTAAGTTCGAAGATGAGCTATATCGGACTATATCTTAATATAGCCCCCATATAGACCGATCGGCCGATTTAGGGTCTTTGGTCCATAAAAGCCACATTTATTATCCGATTTTGCTGAAATTTGGAAGAGTGAGTTGTGTTAGGCCCTTCGACATCCTTCGTCAATTTGGCCAAGATCGGTCCAGATTTGGATATAGCTGCCATATAGACCGATCTTCTGATTTAGGGTCTTAGGCCCATAAAAACCGCATTTATTATCCGATTTTAATGAAATTTAAGACAGTAAGTTGTGTTAGACCCTTCGACATCCTTCATCAATTTGGTCCAGATCAGTCCAGATTTGGATATAGCTGCAATATAGAGCGATCTCTCGATTTAAGGTTTTTTGTCCATAAAAGGCGAATTTATTATCCGATGTCGCCGCAATTTGGGACAGTGAGTTATATTTGGCCCTTCGACTTCCTTCTTCAATTTGGATCCGATCGGTCCAGATTTGGCTATCATATAGACCGATCCTTCGATTTAGGGCCTTAGGCCTATAAAAGGCGCATTTATTGTTCGATGTCGCCGAAATTTGGGACATTGAGTTGGGTTAAACCCCTTGACATTGTTCCGCATTATGGCACAGATCGGTCGAGATTTGGATATAGCCGCCATATACACCGATCTCTCGGTTTTAGGTTTTGGGGCCAGAAAAAGCGCATTTATTGTCAGATGTCGCCGCAATTTGGGACAGTGAGTTGTGTTGGGCCCTTCGACATCCTTCTTCAATTTCACTCAGATCGATCAAGATTTGGATATAGCTGCCATATTGACCGATATCTCGATTTTAAGTCTTGCCCCCGAAAAAGACGCATTTATAATCCGATTAAACTGAAATTTGACACAATGACTTATGTTAGGCTTTTGGACATCCATGTTGTATTTGGTACAGATCGGTTTATTTTTAGATACAGCTACTAGAAAGATCAATATTTTGTTATACATAATTGAACAATGACTTGTACTTATTAGTATTTGGTCCAAATCGGATCTGGATCGAACTGCTATGGGACACAAGATATGCAATTTTTACTGGATTTTGATGAAAGGTGGTTTGCATATATACCCGAGGTGGTGGGTATCCAAAGTTCGGCCCGGCAGAACTTAACGCCTTTTTACTTGTTTTTTTTTTTTTTTTTTTTAATTGGCTATGACAGAATATTTGTTCCACTAGCCGAACATATTATAGCGTTCCAAGAGCCCCGATCTTCAGCGCTCATTCTAAAATCTCTGATACCAAGTTTTGAGATGTCTCCCACAACTTGATTTTTCCATCGGGCTTTTGGTCTTCCCGGTTTGCCTGTACCACCGTGTTTGCCTTCAAAAGTCTTTTTTGCTGCAGCTTCTTCATCCATTCTGACAACATGACCTAGCCATCGCAGCCGTTGTATTTTGATGCATGTAACTATGCCGAGGGCAGTGCCGAGGTAGATAAAGTTACTGACTTTCTCAAAGTTGTTGTTCCCAACTTTCTCCACCTTCTTTATCTGCTCGGTTGTGCAAGGTGTTTTGGAAGTTGAAATCATCCATTTTGTCATATCTCCATTTACTGCCAGACACATTTTTACTGACTCTCTTTCGATTCTTTCAAAGGCTGCAGTTACTACTTCCGGTGACCGACCTATGATATCGATATCGTCGGCATAGGCAAGTAGCATGTGTTTTCTTGTGATTAGTGTGCCATATGTATTCACTTCTGCATTTCGTATAATCTTCTCCAGCAGGATATTAAAGCGATCACACAATAGGCTGTCTCCTTGTCTGAAACCTCGTATGGTATTAAATAGTTCGGAGAGATACTTTCCTATTCTTACAGAGGAACGCATATCAGCAAGTGTCATCCTGCTGAGTCTTTTAATTTTGCAGGGATACCAAAGTCAGACATGGCTTGAAATACCTTTGAACGTAAAGGATTATCGAAGGCGGCTTCGTAGTCAACAAAGAAATGGTAAGTGTTAATTTGTCCTTCTCGGGTCTTTTCCAGGATTTGGCTAGGTTGGATTTCTGGTCTAGGGTGGATTTACCAGGTCTAAAGCCGCATTGATAGGGCCCAATTATCTCATTGACTTTAGGTTTTAATCTTTCACACAGTACGCTCAAGAGTATCTTCTATGCCATGGGGAGGAGACTTATTCCTCTGTAGTTGACACATTCCGTCTGTCTCCCCTCTTGTGTACGGGACATAGTAGTTTCCAATCATCGGGTATGCGTTCTTCTAGCCAGATTGCTCAGATAAGCTGATACATACGCCTTATCATCGTGTCGCCTCCGGTCTTAAATAGTTCAGCGGGTATCCCGTCGGCTCCTACTGCCTTGTTGTTCTTTAGTCATGTCACTGCTACTTGGACCTCATTCTGACTAGAAGGTAAACATTTTATACTTTCATCAGGGATTGGTTCTGCGGTATACTCTTCGCCGCCAACGTCGGACACTAGCAGTTGGGTAAAATGTTCTTTCCGTATCCTCAGCATGTTATCTGTGTCAGTTACCAGATTTCCTCCTTCGGGATTGGACTATATGGCAGCTATATTCAAATCTGATCGATCTGGGCCAAATTGAAGAGGGATGTCGAAGGGCCTAACAAAACTCACCGTCGCAAATTTCGGCGAAATCGGACTATAAATGCGTTTTGTGTAGGCCCAAGACCTTATGGACCAAATACCGGACCGGTCAAATATGGACCGATTTAAACCAACTTAAAGAGGGATGTTGACAGGCCTTACACTACTCACTGGCCCGAATTTCAGCGAAATCGGACAAAAAATTGGTCTTTTAAGGGCTCAAGACTTTAAATCGAGAGATTGGTCTATATGCCAGCTATATTCAAATCTGGACCGATCAGTGCCAAATTTAGCAAGGATATCGAAGGCCCTAACAAAACTCACTATCCCAAATTTCGGCGCCATCGCAAATGCGCTTTTTATGGCCCAAAACTTTAAATCGAGAGATCAGTCTATATGGAGGCTATATCCAAATCTGGGCCTATCTGGACCAAATTGCCAAAAGATGTCGAAGAGCTTGACACCACTCACTGTCATATATTTCGTCGAAATCGGATAATAAATGCGGCTTTTAAAGGTCCAACACCTTAAATGGAGAGATGGGCAGCTATATTCAAATCTGAACCCATCTGTGACAAAAATTGTTGAGGGGTCTAATGCAACCCACTGTCCCCAATTCCGGCGACATCGGACAATAAATGCGCCTTTTACGTGCCCTAAACCTTAAATAGTGTACACCGTAGGGCAGAGGTAGGCATTGTCCGCCTATTAAGCAGAACGCCTGGGTTCAAATCCTGGCGAGAACACCAAGATAATTTTAAACGGTGGTTATCTCCTCCCAATGCTGGCGACATTTGGGAGGTACTCTACCATTTGGTATGGCAGCCATGTAAAAACTTCTCCGCAAAAAAGTGTCACACTGCGGCACGTCGTTCGGACTCGGCTAAAAAAAGAGACACTTTTATCATTGAGCTTAAACTTGAATCGTACAGCACTCATTGATAGGTGAGAAATTTGCCCCAGTTCCTTCGTCTAATGTTCATGGGCAAATTGGCATTTTTGCATTTGCAAACCTTTAATTGAGAGATTGGTTCATATGCCAGCTATATCAAAATCTGGATTCTGGATCGATTTGTGCCTTATTGAAGGAGTATGTCGAGGGGCTTAATTTAACTCTCTGTCCCAAATTTCGACAACATTGGACAATAAATGCGCCTTTGATGGGCCCAAGACCTTAAATCGAGAGATCGGTCTATATGGCAGCCATATCCAAATCTGGACCGATCGGGGCCAAACTGAAGAAGGATGTCGAAAGGCCTAATATAACTCACCGTACCACATTTTGGCAAAAACCGACTATAAATGCGCCTTTTATGGGCCCAAGACCTTAAATCGAAAAATCGGTCTATGTGGCAGCCATATGGCAGATATGAGGAAGTTCAATGGAAAGATGTTGTCAAGTCGAGATAGAAAAGGCTGATGGCAAAAGTCTCCACTGACGATATATTGGTTCACCTGTTGGAGACACACTACCTCTGATTTGATTTTACGGTACATGTAGAAGAATTTTCAGTTACGACCATGGATCCCACCCAATTCTTCTTCTCAAAACTTAACCTGAGCCAACCCGCCGGATGTCCACATATACCGAACAGAAATACATCTCGCATTTGCCAGAATGAAATGCCCAACATTGTGAACCGGTTTGTGTGTCCTTATTTGTAACCCTGAAGGCGACTGATCTCGTCCCGGCAGTAGGTATATCAACAAACATATGCCACAGAGCTATATATAGGGGAATATGGGTTCTGTAGAGATTGGGGATAGGGATTCTCTGGAAATTTTAGGCGTTGGGGGTCAGGGATTGGGCTTGCGCTGACTTTCTGATTATTTTTGAAGTTCTTGGATATTCTGCCCGAGGTTGGTTACTGCCTGCGATTAAAGGGTGAATCTTAGCAAGATTGGTTTGGTATTGGTGCCTGATTCTATATGCAAATGCAAATTTACGAACGAATATTAGGGACCAGCGGCAAAACTTCTCACATATCAATGAGTACTGTCCGATTAAAGTTTAAGTTCAATGATAAGGGGCATCCTCTTTATAGCCGAGTCGGAATGGCATGCTGCAATGCGACACCTCTTTGGCATAGTGCCTCACAAATGTCGCCATCATTAGGAGTTGATAACCACAGCTAGATTTTTTCTGATCTTCTCGCTAGGATTCGGCATTCATCGGCATAGGTGGACATGCTAACCTCTAGTTTACGGTGGTCTCCGCCAGATTCTACATAGTACCCAACATCTGCAACAGATTTCGAGTGACGGGCTTGGAGGTGTCAGAGTCGATAAAATTATTCGATGTTATTCTCGATAGCAAGATGAACTGGGGCTTGAATAGGAAGTCTGTGGTTAGAAGGGATTCGCGACTCTGTATTCGTGCCATGTCTGAGGAACTTTGACAGAGTACGCGTCGAATGTGAGGGATCTGGATAGGGTGATTAGGCTGGCTTTGCCACCAGACATACCGACCAGTCATTGTGTACGGGGCTATGACCGATCTTCAAACTGGCTACTTAATGAGAGTGGACAATGTGAACAGTAGGCAGCATGTGCTGACACCTACCTTGTCGATGTGAAAAAAACCGGATATCCAAATATGAACCGTTGAAATTTTGAAGAAGAATTTAGATGGGTAATGCAACATTTGATACAAAATTTTTGCAAATCGGCTTAAAATTGCAAAATGTGCACAGATTTTTTTTTGTCCATAAGCAGGCTATGTTCGAAATTGGGCTATATCGGACTATATCTCGGTATAGATCCATATAGACCGATCCGCCGATTAAGGGTCTTAGGCCCATTTATTATCCGATTTTGCTGAAATTTGGGACAGAGGTTCAGATTTGGATATAGCTGCCATATAGACCGATCTTTCGATTTAAAGTTTTGGGCCCATAAAAGGCGCATTTATTATCCGATGTCGCATAAGTTTGGAACAGTGAGTTATGTAAGGCCCTTCCACATCTTTTTTCAATTTGGCTCAGATCGGTCCAGATTTGTATATAGCTGCTATATAGACCGATCTCTCGATTAAAAGTTTTTGGCCCATAAAAGGGGCATTTATTGCCCGATACCGCCGAAATTTGGGACAGTGAGTTAAGTGAAGCCCCTCAAGATATTTCTTCAATTTTACCTAGATTGAACAAGATTTACATATAGCTGCCATTTAGACCGATCTCTCGATTTAAGGTTTTGGCTCTATATAAGGCGCATTTATTGTCCGATGTTGCCGAAATTTGGGACAGTGAGTTGTGTTAGGCTCTTCACCATTTCTCTGAAAATTGACCCAAATCGGTCTAGATTTCTATATAGCTGCCACATAGACCCGTACCTCTTGGCCCCATAAAAGACACATTTATAATCCGATTTCGCTGAAATTGGGCAAAGTGACTTATGTAAAGCTTTTCGACATCCGTGCCGTATATAGTTCAGATCGGTCTATATTTTGATATGGCTACCAAACAGGCCAATATTTTGTTCTACAAAATTGAACAATGAGATCTAATTTTTAGACCATTCAATATTCGTGTCGAAATATGGTCCAAATCGGACCATATTTCGATAAATCTGCTATGGGGGGATAAATTATGAATTTTTCACCGGATTATGACGAATGGTGGTTTACATATATACCCGAATGGGTGGGTATCCAAAGTTCGGCCCGGCCGAACTTAACGCCTTTTTAGTTGTTGTTTTGTGGGACACTCTAACATCCGCCTATGGCGCTGAAGCCTTGGTATCGAACTTGGCAAAAACATCAGAAAGATCGACATTTGTGAGATACTAAGCCATCTAAAAACTTCTCCTCAAAAGGGTATCGCCCTGAGACAATCCTTTAGGACTCAGCTATAAAAGTAGGTCCATGATCGTTGAGCTTGAACTTGAATCAGCACTCATTGATAAATGAGAAGTTTTGTCCCCTGTTCCTTAGATGTTCGTTAGCAACTTAAGAACTCTCCCCCAACTAAAATCAATTAAAATTGTTAGACTTGGCGTTTTCGCCAATTGAATTTCACTTTTACTAAACTACACTTCAATCATCGCTTGAATTTAAATTTCATTCCACCATCATCATCATCGGTGGTCAAACACTTTGGCAGCCTTTCGTTTCGTAGCATTCGCATCCATTGCAATTAAGGTTGTTACCCCAATTGACACTTTATCAATCATATTACACGCTCACACATCGTCGTTTAACAGCATTCTTTTAATTCTTTCATTTAATTAGACTGCAAAATTTTCATACATCAATTCAACATTCAGATGTGTAAGCAACACAGTTACAGTTTACATTTAATTTATACAAGACCAACGATATGGGATACTGAGCGAAAAATTCCAAAAAATGTGTTCAATATAAACCGATCTCCCGATTGGACTTCTACAGCCCCTAAAAGGCGGAATTATTATTCGAGTTGGGTGAAATCTAGCATTCCAAGTACGATGCATATCGGTTCATGGCATCGGCTCATGCAAATTTGCTTATCAACATTCCATTAAGGAACTGTGGAGATACTTCTCTTATATCCGAGAGAGGTATACGATATAATTTTAAATTCTATGGTAAGTGACTGTAAGTGACACTGCAGATTGCCTAAGGTAAACATCACTAAATTGTCGCCAGAACAAAGAGGGGATAACCACCTCGGTAAATCTTTTCCAATGTTTTCGCTGGGATGGCTTAAGTCTTCAAATAACTTTTCATGTGCGGTCCCTCGCGAAGGATATGCATAAGATTCGACCCAGCCAAATTTATTTGGCTAATATGTATGATGATCTGGTATGCTCTATCCAGTAAACTAAGCCACAGCACGTTTTGCCTAACATTCTAAACAATGTTCAACATAGTTCAACAAATTGCTGTTGACACCATTAGCCGACTAGCAATAAATGGTCAGAAAAATATCCAAGAAGGGGAAGAGGATACCGCTGAAACAATCAATGATGATGGCATAGAATATGTTTACCTCCTAATCAGAATGAGGTCCAAGCAGCAGTAACCCGACTGAAAAACAACAAGGCAGCAGGAGCCGATGAGTGAACTATTTTAGACAGGAGGATACACGCTGATAAGGCATATGCATCAGCTTATCTCCGCAATCTGGCTAGAAGAACGTATACCCGTTGATTGGAATCTCAGCATACTTTGTCCCGTACACAAGAAAGGAGACAAGACGGAATGTGCCAACTACAGAGGAATAAGTCTCCTCTCCATCGCATACAAGATAATCTCGAGAGTACTGTGTGAAGGATTAAAACCTAAAGTCAATGAGATAAATGGGCCTTATCACTGCGGCTTTAGACCTGGTAAATCCACCCTACACCAGATATTCACACTGCGCCAAATGCTGGAAAAGACCCGAGAAGGACAAATCACCATCTCTCTTTTGAATACAAATCCCGATTCAACATCCCTTTGCATTCAAAGGTATTTCAAGCCATATCTGAGTTGGGTATCCCTGCAACAGTAATAAGAATCAGCAGGATGACACTTGCTGATACGCGTTCCTCAGTAAGAATAGGAAAGAATCTCTCCGAACCATTTAATATCAAACGAGGTTTCAGAAAAGGAGACAGCCTATGGTGTGATCTCTTTAATATCCTGCTGGAGAAGATTATACGAGATGCAGCTGTGAATAGATTTGGCACACTAATGACAAGGAGGCCACCATAACGCAGAGTTTAGCATATCCACCTATGACGCTGAACGCCTGGGTTCGAATCCTGGCGAGACCATCAAAAAAAAAATTCAACGGCGGTTTTCCCCACCTAAAGGTGAAACATTTGGGGTACTATGCCATCTTCTTCTTCTTCTCTCCAAAGAGGTGTCGAACTGCGGCACGCCTTTCGGACTCGGCCACTTATCACTGAGCTTATACTTGAATCGGCCTGCACTTATTGATATGTGAGAAGTTGCCCCTGTTCCTTAACGGAAATCATGGGCACATTTTGCATTTACACTAATCACAAGAGAACACATGCTACTCGCCTATGCCGACGACATCGACATCATAGGTCGGTCACCAGAAGTACTAACTGCAGCCTTTGAAAGAATCGAGAGAGAGTCAGTGAAAATGGGTCTGGCAGTAAATGGAGATTAAGCGAAATGGATGGTTTCAACTCCCAAAACGCCTTGTACAACCAATCAGATAAAGAAAATAGAGAAAGTTGAGAACCACAACTTTGAGACAGTCAGTAACTTTATCTACCTCGGCACCGCCGTAACCGAGACGAATGACACCAGTTTTGAAACAAAGCGAGGAATAATACTGGCAATCAGATGCTACTTTGGACTAAGTAAGCAGTTTAGAAACAAGGCCACCTCTCGACAGACGAAGATTACCATAAACAAGACACTTATACTATCAGTGTTTTTATATGGTTCTGCGGCATTAGTACTTGTGAAAGCAGGCGAAGCAGTGCTTGGAGTGTTTGAGAGAAAAATTCTTGGTATAAAAAAAAATTTTCCAACTTTTTTTATATATTTAAAATTTTTCTTTAAATTGTTTAAAAAACAATTTGTTAAAAAAATATTATGAATATATGAAATTGGATAAAGAAAACGAGAGTCTGCTCTTAATGGATAACTTGAATTTTTTTGAAAATTTTTTGGAAAAATGTATTTCATATCTTTCTTATGTAAAGCCCCATATATGAATAATGTGTGGTCATTAAACAAAATCCAGCGCATAAAGAATCCAATTGAAAACAATAGAAAAACGCCGCGACAATTGTCGCCGCCGCCACCACCATTGTCCATCGTTCAACGTTCAACGAAATGAATGTGTTTGAATAATTTACAAATGAAAATCTCACAAACTTGTGAACAAATGGCAACTGCACATGAATGAAGCGATTCGAATCGAAGGAATGACGGACGCCTGGCTGGCAGGCAGCAGCCAGCCGGGCAAAATGAATGACACAAACTGACTGAATGACATAGAAATATTTTCGAACATGCGATAAACGAAGCATCGACAATGTCCATGAATAAAACTGATCAACACTTGTTAGACAATATTCGAGCGGCGGCGGCGGTGGCGGACTGGAATGGATGGATTGAATGGCCGGTAGGTCGGTCAAACGGCTGGCTGGCAGTTTGGTCTACCATAATACCTATACCAATATGGAACATATTTAATTTTTCAAAATCTTTTCAATGGAAAAACGTTTTTGTTGTTATTCTCTCATACCAATTCTTTTGTGTGGAAGCGTAAAACGAAGCGAACGAAACTACTTCAAATGGCCAACAGGCAGTGTGAATTCCAGCGATACGAGAATTCAAGAATACAAAAAAATATGCAAGGCCATAGTCCACCATGGCGGCGACAATGATGACGTCGCATCGTCAGTGTGGCTTACAGCCTTTAAATCGCCAATATAGCATTAAATGCTGGTATTTTTGTTCAAATGTTGCATCCAAACAAAAAACAACGGCTTTTGAGTGTCTCTCACACTTGGCCACTATGGCCAGCACCGCCAAAGCTGCACATAGCTGTGGTTCTCTTACCCCCACACAAAGTTGACATTTAGCTGTTCCACAGATTTAGCGACCGGTTGAATGGTTACCGAAACAATTGTCAATAGTCAGTCCATCTGTACGACAACAATTCAAAAATTTGGTTTATTGTGATGTGGTGTAGTACGGAATCTCAATCAAAAGATGGAAAAACTTTACAATTGTACTAATCTTGCATTTATAGATTTACATAATTGAATTTGTTATATTGTCACATTTCAAATGATGATTGTTAACAGTTGTGTCTGTTTGAGTTTCAGTATAAACTGACGACTGTCCACATGTATCTGTGTACTTCATGCTTAATCCTTGGCATCTTTTATTAGGCACAAAAGGATATAAGAAAAGATTTGCTCTGCTATTAGAGCGATATCAAGATATGGTCCGGTTTGGACCACAATTAAATTATATGTTGGAGACCTGTGTAAAATGGCAGCCAATTCGAATAAGAATTGCGCCCTTTAGGGGCTCAAGAAGTAAAAAAGATTGATCGATTTATTGGGTTGCCCAAAAAGTAATTGCGGATTTTTTAAAAAAAAGTAAATGCATTTTTAATAAAACTTAGAATGAACTTTAATCAAATATACTTTTTTACACATTTTTTCTAAAGCAAGCTAAAAGTAACAGCTGATAACTGACAGAAGAAAGAATGCAATTACAGAGTCACAAGCTGTGAAAAATTTTTCAACGCCGACTAAATGAAAAATCCGTAATTACTTTTTGGGCAACCCAATATATGGGAGCTGTTTCGGGCTATAGACCGATTTCGACCATAATAAACACGTATCTTGACGCTCATGAGAGAATCTATCTTACAAAATTTCAGGCAAATCGGACAATAATTGCGACCTCTAGAGGCTCAAGAAGTCAAGATCCTAGATCGGTTTATATGGCAGCTATATCAGGTTATGAACCGATTTGAACCTTATTTGACACAGTTGTTGAAAGTAAGAATAAAATACGTCTTGCAAAATTTCAGCCAAATCGGATAAGAATGGCACACTCTAGAGGCTCAAGAAGTCAAGACCCCAGATCGGTTTATATGACAGCTATATCGGGTTATGGACCGATTTCAACCATACGTGCGAAATTCCATTCCAATCGGATAAGAATTGCGCCCTCTAGAGACTAGAGAAGTCAAGACCCAAGATCGGTTTATATGGCAGCTATATCAAAACATGGACCGATATAGCCCATTTACAATACCAACTGACCTACACTAATAAGAAGTATTTGTGCAAAATTTCAAGCGGCTAACTTTACTCCTTCGGAAGTTAGCGTGATTTCCACAGACAGACGGACGGACGGACAGACGGACTTACAGACGGACGGACGGACAGACGAACGGACGGACGGACAGACGGACGGACATGGCTAAATCGACATAAAATGTCGCGACGATCAAAAATATATATACTTTATGGGGTCTCAGACGAATATTTCGAGTAGTTACAAACAGAATGACGAAATTAATATACCCCCCATCCTATGGTGGAGGGTATAAAAATCAATTTTAGTTTGTTTGATTGTTTGTTTGTTTGTATATTTGTGTGTTCCTTATTAACTCAGAAACGGCTGAACCGATTTTTTTGAAATTTTCTCAGATGGTGCATAATGACCCCGTGGTGAAAATAGGGTATTACACTTTTTGATATCTGAAGGGGGGACGGACCCTCCCCCTAACACTAATTTTCAGAAGCGCCAGATCTCGGAAACGGGTGGTGCGATTTAAGCAAAATTTTTATAATAGTACCCTAAAAATAAAAATTTGCTATCCAAATTTCGGATGGGTTACCTAGGGGGCTGCCCCACCCTTAAACCTACCAAACATATATTTACACCAATCACGACAATATGGGACTCAAATGAAAGGTATTTAGGATAAGAAAACGTATCTGATATCCAATTGTCGGGCCAAGTGTTAGGGGGACCACCCCAACCCCCAAAACACCCCTAAATCGAACATATTTACCGACCAAGGCAATATGGGACTCAAATGAAAAGTATTTGCGAGTAGAATACGAATCTAATATCTAAATGTGGGACCACGTTTCTGGGGGCCCACCCCTTCCCCAAAACACCCCCCAAACAGGACTTATTTACTGACCATGGGAATATGGGGCTTAAATAAAAGGTATTTTAGTGTAGAATTCGAATCCGATATCTAAATATAGGTCCAATTGTTTAAGGGGCCGCCTCTCCCCAAAAATCCCACAAAGGGGACAAATTTACGACCATAGAAATATGGGGCTCAAATAAAAGGTCGTTGGGAGTAAAGCACGAATTTGATATCAATATTCGGGAAAATTGTCTATGGGGCCACGCCACCCCCACAACACCACCCAAATATGAAGTATTTTCTGACTATTGCAATATGAGGCTCAAATAAGAGGGTTTTTAGAGTAGAACACGAATCCGATGTATATTTTCAAGGCCAATTCACTGAGTGCCCGCCCATCCCCCAAAACACCCCCAAGCAGGTCAAGTTTGCCGACTATCAAAATATGGGGCTCAAATTAAAGGTATGTGGGAGTAGACCACGTATCTGATATCAACATTAGGGATCAATTGTCTAGGGGACGTCCCACCACCATAACAACCCCCAAATAGGACGTATTTGCTCACCAAGACAATTTGGGTCTTAAAGAGAGTGGATCTAAATATTCATAGTATTTATGGCCAATATCCCAAACCGGACATATTTGCTGACTTTTGCAAAAAGGAGTTTAAATGAGATTAGAAAACGAATTTGATATCCAATTCAAATAAATGGTATATAGATATATGAGAATAGAGCACGTTGCTGATATATTTTCCGGGCTTAGTGTTTGGGGGACCACCCCAATCCCCAAAACACCCCTAGATCGGGCATATTTACCGGTCATGTTAATGTGGAGCTTAAATGAAAGGAGTTTGGGGGAAGAGTAAGAATTGATAACCACTTTTGGGACCAATTTTCAGGGGGTCTACCCCTTTCCCAAAATACCCAACAAAAAGCAATTTTTTACTGACCATCGCAATATGGGGCTCAAATAAAGGTATGTGGGAGTAGAATACGAATTTGATATCCAAATGTAGGACCATGTATTTAGGGCATCACCCCTTTCCCAAAACACCCCGCAAAGGGAAAACATTTTTCGACCATGCCAATATGTGGCTCAAATGAAAGGTATTTGAGATTAGAAAACCGAATTTGATAACCTATTATGGGGTCATGTGTTTGGAGGACGCCTCATCGCTTAAACTCCCCTAAGACAATGGCAATATGGGGTTTAAATAAATGGTATTTGAAAGAAGAGCACGATGCTGATATTTTTTCAAGGCCAAGTATCTGAGGGATCAACTCATACCCGAAAACAGCCCTAAATCAGATTCTCTTTGTCGAAATTAAATTTTCCAAGGAAAATTTTGTTCCATATAAAGTAAAAGAAGGCGCAGCAGAACGGGCCCGGGTCAGCTAGTAAAGTATATATGGGTTGCCCAAAAAGTAATTGCGGATTTTTCATATAGTCGGCGTTGACAAATTTTTTTACAGCTTGTGACTCTGTAATTGCATTCTTTCTTCTGTCAGTTATCAGCTGTTACTTTTAGCTTGCTTTTGAATGAAAGTGTAAAAAAAAGTATATTTGATTAGAGTTCATTCTAAGTTTTATTAAAAATGCATTTACTTTCTTTTAAAAAATCCGCAATTACTTTTTGGGCAACCCAATATAATCTTGATCGTCATGACATTTTAAGACGAACTAGCCATGTCCGTCGAAGGAGTAAAGCTAGCCGCTTGAATATTTGCACAAATACTTCCTATAAGTGTAGGTCGGTTGGGATTGTAAATGGGCCATATGGGTCGATGTTTTGATATAGCTGCCATATAAACCGATCTTGGATCTTGATTTCTTGAATCTCTAAAGGGCGCAATTCTTATCCGATTGGTATGCAATTTTGCACGACGTGTTTTGTTATGATATCTAATAACTGTGCCAAGTATGGTTTAAATCGGTCCATAACCTGATATAGCTGCCATATAAACCGATCTTGGGTCTTGACTTATTGAGCCTCTAGAGTGCGCAATTCTTTTCCAATTTACATGAAATTTTGCACGACGTGTTTTGTTATGGCTTCCAACAACTGAGCTTAAAGAGGTTCAAATCGGTTAATATCCTGATATAGCTGCCATATAAATTGATCTGGGGTCTTGACTTCATGAGCCTCTAGAGGTCGCAATTCCTATCCGATTTGGCTGAAATTTTGCATGAGGTGTTTTGTTATGACTTCCAACAATTGTGTCAATTAAGATTCAAATCGGTTCATAAACTGATATAGCTGCCATATAAACCGATCCGGGATCTTGACTTCTTGAGCCTCTAGAGGTCGCAAATATTATCCGATTTGTCTGAAATTTTGTACGACGGATCCTCTCATGACCACCAACATTCGTGCTTATTATGGTCTGAATGCGTCTATAGTCTGATACAGCTCCCATATAAATCGATCTTTCTATTTTACTTCTTGAGCCCCCAAAGGGCTTAATTCTTATTCGAATTGGCTGAGATTTTACACAGGTCTCCAACATATAATGTAATTGTTGTCCGATTCGGACCATATCTTGATATCGCTCTATTCTGATATCCTTTTTTCCTTAGAAGAAATACCGGGAACAGAACTCGACGAATTTGATCAATGGTGGAGGGTATATAAGATTCGGCCCGGCCGAACTTAGCTCCCTTTTACTTGTTTTAGTCTAACCTTTTAGGTCCAAACATATTTGAATATCATATTAAAATACATTTAAAATAAATAATATTTACTAGACAAATAAAATGCCCCAATTACATTCTACTTAATAAATCTCCCTCTCTCTCTCTCTCCCCCCCAAACAGAACCTGATGTCATTTAAATCGAATTAGCACTTATCAAACAAAAACAAACCCCAGGAAGAAAGAAAATACTCAAAAAATACCAGAAAATTGTTTATTAAATCCTTAATATTAGCCAATTAAGACCACCAACCCAGGCCACAAAACCAGCAAGACCACCCTACTGATTAGTGAAGAAACCAAAGACTATATTTAATTGCCATTCAACAAAAAAAGCATTCACCTCAAACCAATAACCAAAAAAAAAGAGAAATAAAGACCAAACGAAATGAAATGTAGGCCCAACACTTATGAGTTTATAATTAACACTAAATGCTTAACGAAAATTGGTGGAAATTCTAGAGGGGGTGAGGTGAACATTTCATTGGGAAAACCTTAAGAAATTCGAAATGATTAAAAAACAATTTGGCGGCTAACACCTACACTAATTATAATTAATTACATTCGAAAGCAAGCAGCACACCATCATGGAAAAACTAAGTCCAAGTCTTAAGGCCACCGCCATTAGCACATATGAACTTTATTTTGGGAAAAGCGAACTGCATGAACTACACGGGCAGCCTGTAGCATAAGGGAGTGGGCATTAGCAATGTTCCCCGTGTCCCTCATCACTTTGAGCCTTGACGTCTTTGAGAATTTTTGTGATCTTCCACAGCTGTTAAAGTGTTGAAAATTATCTTTTAACAACCATTCCAAATGAGCTCGCAGAGTACAGACCCAGCCGCCTGTCATAGTTATGCCCAGAAAACGGAAAGAAACCTAAATTAAGTTTAGTCGAATGGCTCTGTCTGTCTGTCTGTTGCTATTTGTTCGTGCGTTACTTCCGTTTGGTTTACTTCGTATGTTTCTCAGAGTTCATTCCAATTTTCACACTTCCACCAATGTCAAAAGAGACTTGACCAGAAAGTTTTATTTTTGTTTGCTTTTTGAAAATATCAATTTTTTTTTGGGGGGAGATACACTCGAGAAAAAATCTTGGATACTGAATGGGATACCCATCACTATGATTATGTGTATCATCCTACTTTATTATAATTATCTACGAGATTCATGGCTATATTCAAATTAGCCAAATTTCTGTAAAATCGGGTAATATATGCGGCTGTCATGGGCTTAGATGCTAAGTATTCGCCGGGGCCAAATGTGTGGCCCATTGTGATTCCTTTATAGCCTTTCTCTCTTCGATCTAGGTAGATTAACTGGTGTAGGTCCCAATCGTTCCCAAAATGTTTGTTAATTTTGCTAAAATTTTACAAGCGACATTTTCCCGTAAAGTTTGACGTTTCTGAGGTTATAGGTACTCAGAACGTTTTGACATGCGAGCGTTATTTGTGTTGTTTACAGTAACTTAAAAGATTCATCTCGCCCAAAAAATGGAATTAAATCGTCAACATTATTTTACCCTCCACCATAGGATGGGGGTATTCTAATTTCGTCATTCTGTTGGTAACTACTCGAAATATTCGTCTGAGACCCCATAAAGTAATAAATCGACTTTTGAAGACCCCAAAACCTTAAATCGGTAGGTCAGTCTGTATGACAGGTATTAAAAAATGTAGTCCGACTTAACCATACCCTGCAAGGATGTTGAGGTTTCTAACAGAAATCTCTACGCTAAATTTCACAGAAATCGGGTAATAAATGTGCCCGGTATGGATGTCAAGTGTGTAACATATGATATCCATGCTGAGTCTATATGGAAGATATATCAAAATATGATCCGATCTGGACCATATCGATGGCTTTGCACGGCTCACTGTGCGAAATCTCAACAAAATCTAATATAAATGCGCCTTTAATGGGCCAAAGAACTAAAATCAAGAGATCGGTCTAATAAAGTCCGATCTGGAGTATACTCATGGGTGTTGAAGTGCATAACTCCACTTCCTCCGCAAAATCCCAGCGAAATATGGTAATAAATAAACGTCTTAATAAGCATGTTCATAGCCCACGCCCTTAACTCAGCCCAAAAGGCTTCGGGTTAATCAAGTTTATTGACGGCAATCCTCTGGCCTTCACTAACAAATCGTCTGCTCTTTCGTTTCCCCTTACTCAGCTGTGGCCCGACAAGCAAAGCATGCGGATCGCGCTATCCTCAGAGTAGGCGTTAATCTCCTTCTTACATTTCGTGACCTTACAGTTCTGGTTGTTATTGGCCTGATGGCCAGTTTACTATCCACAAAGATGTTCATACCCGACGTCTTCGAGTTAGCCACCTCACGCATTCCGTGATAGCCTGGATGGTCAAAAACAGATCTCAACTTTAGATTCTCAATGTAGACCCCTTGACCTACTCTGTCCTCCAGCCTTGATTCTTCTGTGTAGCATGAACTTCCAGATGGCAATACCAGTGCCTCACACTCGGCCCTAAGTGTCGTCTCAGGTATCCGATCGCAAACGTCTTGCACTTCTTTCAGGTTTCCTATATACATCTATGGTATGACGTGCTCCTATCCTCTATCCATTTTCTCATTATCTTAAGTCTCATAGCCGCAGTGGCTGCCTCACACTTATTCTGTATGTCTATCGGTGGCATATCTAGAATTGTCTCCAGTACCCTGGCGGTCGTGGTCTTAATCGCTCGCCTATGGCAAGACAACAAGTTCTCGGAACGTTAAGTTTGGATGCTGCAGGATGGAACTTCGGGTTCATGTGGCATAACGGGCGGGCTTAGAGGGTATCAACAATGAGCGGATCATTTCCGAGTGAAAGAAGCTCTTGGGGACCAACTGATAGGGCTAGCCTATCTCAGCGGGCCTGTAGGGGTTTGACAGTGAAATTTTCTCGTGTCTGCAGTCGTCGATTAAGGCGAAATACGTGGGCCAAATACTTGATTAAAGACTGTCCCGCAGTGTAATACTAAGGAAGGAAGGAATAAGGGAGGTAATGTAAGCTTTATACTCATGCAGATATATTGCTGGCCAGAGAGTTAGAGAAAGTGGAAAGACTAATGTGCGTTGCAACCGCTGGATCATTGAGATCCACGCCACATTTGAAACCGACAAAGGCCTATATTCGGCTACGTGGAAAATATCAGCTGAATTGGATAATAATTGCGCCCCTTAGTGGCTCAAGAAGTCAAGACCCCAAATCGGTTTATATGGCAGCTGTATCAGGCTATGGACCGATTTGAACCATTCTTAATACAGTTGTTGGAAGTTAAAAAAAAAAACACGTCATGCAATATTTCAGCCAAATCGGATTGGAATTACTCCCTGTAGAGGCTCAAGAAGTCAAGACCCCAGATCGGTTTATATGGCATCTGTATCAGTTTATGAACCGATTTAAACCATACTTGGCACAGTTGTTGGATATCATAAAAAAACTCGTCGTGCAAAATTTCATTCCAATCGGATAAGAATTGCGTACTCTAGAAGCTCAAGAAGTCAAGACCCAAGATAGGTTTATATGGCAACTATATCAAAACATGCACCGATATGGAACATTTACAATCCCAACCGACCTACACTAATAAGAGGTATTTGTGCAACATTTCAAGCGTATAGCTTTACCTTATTTCCCATAGCAGTTATGTTCCCATTTGGATCAAATACCAAAGTACATTAGCTATATTTAAAAATAAACCGATCTGAACCATATACGACACGGATGTCGAAAGCCTAACATAAGTCACTGTGCCAAATTTCAGTGAAATCGGATCATATATGCGCCCTTTATGGGGCCAAGACTTTCAATCGAGATATCGGTCTATATGGCAGCTATATCCAAATCTGAACCGATTTGGGCCAAGATGCAGAAAAATCTCGAAGAGCCTTACACAAAGCACGGTCCCAAAATTCGGCGAAATCGGACAATAAATGCGCCTGTTATGAGCCCAAAACCTTAAATCGAAAGATTTGTTAGCATGGCAACTATATTCAAATCTAGACCGATCTGGTACAAATTGAAGAAGGACGTCGAAAACTCAGTGTCTTAAATTTCAGCGACATCGGACAATAAATGCGTAACCGAGATATCGGTCTATATGGCAGCTACATCCGAATATGGACCGATCTCTGCAATATTACAGAAGTATGTCAAGGGCCTTAACTTAACTCACTGTCCCAAATTTCTTCGTCATCGGAAAATAAATGCGCATTGTATTGGCCCAAAACCTTAAATCGAGAAATCGGTCTATATGACAGCTATATCCAAATCTGAACCGATCTAAACCAAATTGAAGAAGGATGTCAAAGGGCCTAACACAACTCACTGTCCCCAGTTTCAGCAAAATCGGATAATAAATGTGGCTTTTATGTGCCTAAGACCCTAAAACGGAGGATCGGAATATATGGCAGCTATATCCAAATCTGGACCGATCTGGGCCAAATTGACGTAGGATGTCGAAGGGCCTCACACAACTCACTGTCCCAAATTTCAACAAAATTGGATAATAAATGTGGCTTTTATGGGCCTTAGACCCTAAATCGGCGGATCGGTCTATATGGCAGCTATATCCAAATCTGTACCGATCTGAGCCAAATTGACGAAAGATGCTGGAGGGCCTAACACAACTCACTGCCCCAAATTTCAGCAAAATCGGATAATAAATGTGGCTTTTATGGGTCTAAGACCCTAAATCGGCGGATCGGTCTATATGGGGGCTACATTAAGATATAGTCCGATATAGCACATCTTCGAACTTAACCTGCTAATGGACATAAAAATGATCTGTGCAAAATTTTAGCTCAATACCTTTATTTGTAAAGGCTGTAACGTGATTTCAACAGACAGACGGACGGACATGTCTAGATCGTCTTAGATTTTTACGCTGATCGAGAATATGTATACTTTATGGGGTCTCAGACGAAAATATCGAGTAGTTACAAATAGAATGACGAAATTAGTATGCCCCCATCCTATGGTGGAGGGTATAAAAAAAATCATGAACATAGGTTTACGTTTAGGTGTAGCTCTCATATAGTCCCTAGTATGGCCAATTTCACCTTCTTACCTTTTTCCAGAGGTTGGGCGTATTTCTCAAGAAATGTCGCTGTATTTTGGCTTGGTACAACATAAATAATCAAGGTAGGTCCATGTTTTCACAAAGCTCCCAAATTTTTGTTTTATGAAGAAATTTTTTTGAAGTTTTGTTTCAGTGCAATTTCATTGAATTTTGTCTTTAGAGATAATGTCAGTGAAATTTAGTCTATGGAAAGTTTTACTGGATTTTTAACTTTAGGGAAGATTTCGCTGATGTTTTGCTTTAGGGAAAATTTTACTGAAATTTCGGCTTAAGTAAAAATTTTACTGAAATTTTAGCTTTAGGAAAAAATTCACTGAAATTTTGACTTTGGGGAAAATTTCACTGAAATTTTGTCTGTGGGGAAAATTTTACTGAAATTTTGTCTTTGGGGAATATTTTACTGACATTTTGGCTCTAGGAAAAAATTAATTGAAATTTTGTCTGTGGGGAAATTTTACTGAAATTTTGACTTTAGGAAAAATTTCACGGAAATTTTGGCTTTCAGAAGTATTTCAATGAAATTTTTGCTTTATGGTATACTTCATTGAAATTTTGTTTTTAGGGAAAATTTCAATGAAATTTTGTCTCTAGGAAAATTTTATTGAAATTTTTGGTTTTCCGGAAAAAATTTCACTGAAATTTTGTCTTCGGGGAAAATTTCACTTCAATTTTGGCTTTTGGAAAAAATTCACTGAAATTTTACTGACATTTTGGCTCTAGGAAAAAATTAACTGAAATTTTGTCTTCTAGGAAAAATTTACTGAAATTTTTGGTTTTCTGGAAAAAAATTCACTGAAATTTTGTCTTTGGGAAAATTTCACTGAAATTTTTTTGCTTTAGGAAAAAATTCACTGAAATTTTGTCTGTGTGGAAAATTTTACTGAAATTTTGGCTTTAGGGAAATTTTGGTTTTCGGCAGTATTTTAATGAAATTTTGGCTTTGGTTTTCGATGACATTTTGCGCCACTCCCATGACGTTCACTCCCTATTAACGGTTCATTTTGGACATAGGTTTTTGAGAGAAATGCTTTCATTTGCCGGCTTTGTGGATATTGAAATTAGGTAAATTTTTCCTCGAGTGTCTATTTTACTTCTTAATCATTATTATAATTGCCATTTTGACCATCACATACTCATGTCCAATGCGAATGTACTACAACAACCCACTAACTTACCTGCCATCATCTTCTTTCAGCAGTTACTCACTAATCATTCGTTGTATTTTTCCCACTTTTCTTCTCGAGAAGAGTGTTTTCAATGAACTGCATGAAACTGGCACGCAATCCCTGTTGTGATCCCCCATCAAAGGACGTCATAGGGGCTTTTAGTGTTCACTTCGTGTTGAAACAATACAAACACATTTGAAATGTTGCACAGAGACAGGGTGTGTGCCATCACCATGAAGCTAAAGGATATTTATTTATCCGATGACCGAGTCTGAAGGGGTTTTGTGTTAATTTGCCTCACATGTTTCTTGAAATTATCCTTTCGTGACCTCTGCTTTTGTGTGTGTGGTCAATATGTGCGAGTGTGGAAATTGTTATTGGTGTTAGGTTGCTAAGGATTCCTACCTTTTTATTTCGATTTCATTGTGGTTAATAATCCTGCAAAAAAAATATTTCCTTGGTTACTATGGCTTTCTTTTGTTTAACATCGAATGCTTTATTCCTTTGGTCTATTTCAAATTTAATTTGTTAATTGGCAATGCTTATTTGTGCAACAACTGGCCGCACATTGCTCATCACGTGTTTGTTTGAGTGTGTATGTGTGTGTATTAGAGTTGCAATTTAATTGTTGTTCTTTTTTTGCACTGGGAATAAACCCTTATTCTCAACATATGTTGTTGCTAACGGAAATTAGTTCTGCAATTCGGTGCAGACTGACCCTTGAAGAAAACTTTTTGTTTTACAGTTGCCGTAGCTGTTTGGCCATAAATTATAGTAAGTCTATTTAAATTTGTTGTTGAATTAGTTCAATTTTACATGGAAAGGGAAACTTGTTGTGTTGTTTTACAAAAACACCCTACATGGTCTCTATTATATTCTTTAAATCAATTTTCTATCAGACGATGTGTTTGGAACAATGTTTTCCAGAACAGAATGACTAATAGAGTTCTAACAATACATCGTACGTACCTCATGGGCACATTAGTTAGCATGTCCTTCTATTGCAACTAATGCAGGAGTTTTTTTCAAATTATGTACCATAGGCAGATTTACTCCTTGCCTTGCAGGCATGTCTGCCTTCTTGTTTCCTGGTAAGTCATTTTGCCTAAGATTCCTGCATTTAGTCTAGCTATGGCTCTCCTGCAATCGCACTCCTAACGGTGCCGAGTGACTGTTGCTGATTATATGAATATTTCTTCGAGTCATGTATTGTAGCTTTGGCCAAAAAGATCTTGGCTGCATTTTGCTATAACATAGAAACTTCAAATCGAACTCTAAGATGTGGATATATGGCATAATGTGGTCCATACTCCATTTTCGATCCATCTGTAAATATAACAAGTAAGAGCGGCCGAGCCGAATCTTATATACCCTCCACCATGGATCGCATTTGTCGAGTTCTATGCGCGGTATCTCTTTTTAGGCAAACAAAGAATATTGAATAAGAACTGTTATACTATTGAAGCTATATCAAGTTATAGTCCGATTCGGACCATAAATGAATGCTGAATATTGTAGAAGTCATTGTGTAATATTTCAGTTCATTCGGATTAGAATTGCGCCTTGTAGGGGCTCAAGAAGTAAAATCGGGAGATAGGTTTATATGGGTGCTGTATCAAGCTATTGATCGATTCAGACCATATAAGACACGTATGTTGAAGTTAATGTGAGAAGCCGTTGTACAAAATTTCTGACAAATCGGATGGGAATTGTGTCCTTTAGAGGCTCAAAAAGTCAAGATCCCATATCGGTTTATATGGCCGCTATACCAGATTATGAACCGATTTGAATCATATTTTCCACAGTTATTGGAAGTCCTAATAAAACACCTCATGCAAAATTTCAGCCACATCGGATGAGAATTGTGCCCTCTAGAGGCTCAAGAAGTCAAGATCCCAGACAGGTTTATATTGCAGCTATATCAGGTTATGTACCGATTTAGATCATACTTAGCACAGTTGTTAGAAGTGATACCAAAACACTACCTGCAAAATTTCAGACAAATGGGATGAGAATTGCGCCCTCTAGAGGCTCAAGAAGTCAAGACCCAAGATCGGTTTATATGACAGCTATGTCAAAACATTAACGGATTTCAACCATACTTAGCACAGTTGTTGGAAGTGATACCAAAAACCCCGAGCAAAATTTCAGTCAAATCGGACAAGAATTGCGCCCTCTAGAGGCTCAAGAAATCAAGACCCAAGATCGGTTTATATGACAGCTATATCAAAACATGGACCGATTTGGCCCATTTACAATCCCAACTGACCTACACTTCGAAAGTTAGAGTACTTTCGATAGACACACAGACGGACGGACGGATGGACATAGCTAGATCGACTTAAAATGACATGACGATCAAGAATATATATACTTTATGGGGTCTCAGACGCATATTTCGAGGTGTTGCAAACAGAATGACGAAATTAGTATACCCCCATCCTATGGTGGAGGGTATAATAATGTCCGCGAACCTAATCCTTTGTGAAAATCTTCAATAGTAGACATCTGTACAACCAATCTTCTATCAAATATAACCTTCACCATCTAGCAATACGTTCAACGGTCCATTATATACTGAATTCAGCCAAGCCGAATCTTCCGTATCCACCACCACCCACCAAAAATCGGTGCATCGATTTTTATAGGGCTACTAGCTGGACAGGGCCCGCTCCGCATACGCCTTATTTCACCACTCCCTTATTTTATCAGAGCCCTATACAGACACTGGCAGAAAATAAGTCTTGTTGTGGGGTGCTAATACGGGCTTTCAAATATTTCGCCCCAATGGGGATATAATTTTTGTGCTCTACTCCCAAATACATTTCATTTGAGCTTTATATTGCTGTGATCGGTAAATATATCCGGTTTTTGGGGGTGATGTGGACGCGCAAATATCTAACTCGTCGTTTTGTATGGTTTAGGGAAATTTTATGAGGTGAGACGTCCCTGAAACACTTGTCCATAAAACCGATAACAGATTTAAGGTCCTTTTTGCCATAATCCACAAATATGTCCAGTTTGAGGAGTATGTAGGGTGGGGTAGACACCCACGCACTTAGACCTGCACAAATATCAGCATCTTGCTCTACTCTAAAATTTGTCTTTTTTTTGAGTTTCAATCGTCATTCGTTTAGGGGGAGTTTATGGGGTGGGCCGGCCCCCAAACAATTGGCCTTAAAATTGGATATCAAATTCTTTTCTACTATCAAATACCTATCATTTGTGCCCGTTATAGTAGTAGGCAAACATGGCTGGTTTGAAGTTAGTTTAGGGGACGGACACTGCAAAAGTATCAGCATCGTGCTTGAGCACGATTTTGTTTGGCCCCATAATGTCAAGCTATTTTGGTTATCAAGATATTCAGAGCAACGGGTCTCGTATGCCACCCTCCCTCCCTCATGACACCATAGGATACATTTTTATGTCAGATTTGTACTCTACTTCTAAATACCTTTCATTTGATACACATATTGCCCAAAGCGCAGAAAGAGCCCTGTTGGGGGTTATTTTGGGGTGGGGGCCCCCCTGAACACTTTGGGAGAAATTTTAATATCAAGTTCGTACTCTACTCTTAAATACCTTTCATTTGATGCCCATATTGTCCCAATCGGTAAACATGTCCGCACAGGTGGGTTCAGGGATGGGGCTTCCCCCCAGGTTAGTGGTCCCAAAAATTTCATACCAATTTCGAGTTTAGGGATACCATACGTTGGCATACAAAATTTCGCTTAAATCGGTGCACGGAATTCCGAAATCTGGCGTTTTTGAATATTGGGGTATGCGGGAGGGTCTGAATGGGTGTTGCGGCATACCGTTCAGACTCGACTAGAAAAAATAGGTCCCTTATTATTGAGATCAAAACTCGAATCTAACAGAACGCATTAATATGTGAAAAGTATGCCCTTGGTCCTTAAATTAATGTTCAAGGGCAAATTTGTTATTTGTAGGGACCCAAGAAGTCAAATCAAAGGACCATTTAATGTGCAAACAATATTTAAATCTGAGCCGATAAACCGATATAGTCCTCTTACAATGCCCCTTTCATGGGCCAAGACCTTAAATTAGAAGATCGGGCGTACCAAATTACAGAAAGATGTCGAGGGGCGTAACACAACACACTATTCCAAATTTTGGCGACATCGGACAATAAATGCACCTTTTATGGGCCCAAAACCTTAAATCGAGAGATCGGTCTATATCACAGCAAAGTCCAACCTTCGATGGAGGGTGTAAAAAACGGAGAACACAGCATGTTTGGAAAGATGTGTCTGACATTAGTTTATCGCCTACTTATTGGGACATTATTAAATTGTTTACAAGTAAAAGCGTGCTATGTTCAGCCGGGCCCAGCCCTTTATACCCTCCACCATGGATCGCATTTGTCAAGCTTTTTAAATAAATTTTTCCAATAGAAAAACACCACCTTCAAAATTTCAGGCAAATCGAGTAATAATTGCTTCCACAAGAGGCTCAAAAAGTCAAATTGGGAGATCGGTTTATATGGCAGATATATCAGGTTATACACCAATTTAGACCATACTTAGAGCAGTTGTTGTAAGTCATACCAAAACGACATATGCAAAATTTCAACCATACTGGATAAGAATTTCGACCTCCAGAAGCAAAATAAGTCTAATCGGAAGATCGGTTCATTGGCGGATATAGGCTGATTTAGACTATACTTAACATAGTTGTTGAAAGTCAAAATTAAACACTTCATGCTAAATATCGGCCATTCCAGATAAGAATTGCGCCCTCTAGAGGCTCAAGAATCTATTCGTGAGATCGGTTTATATGGCGGCTATATAAGGTTATGAACTGATATAGACTTTACTTGGCACAGTTGTTGGAAGTCATACCAGAATACTCCACCCACCTATCCGTCCGTCCGTCTCTCTGTCTTCTTATTAGTGTAGGTCTGTTGGGATTGTCAATGGGCCATATCGGTCTATAATCTGATATAGCTGCCATATTAACCGATCTGGGATCTTGACTTCTTGAGCCACCAGAGGACGCACTTCTTATCCGATTTGGCTGAAATTTTGCATGAGGTGTTTTGTTATGAGTTCCAACAACTGTGTTGAGTACGGTTCTAATCGGTCCATAACCTGATATAGCTGTCGTATAAACCGATCTAGAGGTCGCAATTATTATTCGATTTGCCTGAAATTTTGTACGACGGATTCTCTCATGACCATCAACATACGTGTTTATTATGGTCTGAATCGGTCTATAGTCCGATACAGCTCCCATTTAAATCGATCTCTCTATTTTACTTCTTGAGCCCCCAAAGGGCGCAATTCTTAGTGGAATTGGCTGACATTTTACACAGGTGTCCCACATAAAATTTAATTGTGGTCCAAACCGTACCATATCTTGATATCGCTCTAATAGCAGAGCAAATCTTTTCTTATATCCTTTTTTATGCCTAAGAAGAGATGCGGAAGAGATGTGGAAGGTATATAAGATTCGGCCCGGCCGAACTTAGCACCCGCTTACTTGTTATACCCACCACCGAAGGATGGGGGTATACTCATTTTGTCATTCCGTTTGCAACAAATCGAAATATCAATTTCCGACCCCAAAATCTAAGACGATCTATACATGTCCGTCCGTCTGTCTGTTGAAATCACGCTACAGTCTTTAAAAATAGAGATATTGAGCTGAAATTTTGCATAGATTCCTTGTTTTTTGTCCACAAGCAGGTTAAGTTCGAAGATGGGCTATATCGGACTATATCTTGATATAGCCCCCATATAGACCGATCCACCGATTTAGGGTATTAGGCCAATAAAAGCCACATTTATTATCCGATTTTGCTGAAATTTGGGACAGTGAGTTATGTTAGGCCCCCCAACATCCTCCGTCAAACCTCAGATCGGTCCAGATTTGGATATAGCTGCCATATAGACCAATCCTCCGATTTAGGGTCTTAGGCCCATAAAAGCTACATTTATTATCCGATTTTGCTGAAATTTGGGACAGTGAGTTATGTTAGGCCCCCCAACATCCTCCGTTAAACCTCAGATCGGTCCAGATTTGGATATAGCTGCCATATAGACCGATCCTCTGATTTAGGGTCTTAGGCCCATAAAAGCCACATTTCTTATCCGATTTCCACATATAAGAAATTTGGATAAATCGTCTATGCGTAAAGGGTGAATTTTTAGCTATTAACTTTTTAGCAGCACTGTTTTAAACAGCTCAAGCATGTTTTGTCTTTTGTTTCAATGTCAAACTTGTTCAGTTTGGTCTATAATTTAACCATGAATCCTTTTACAAACGGACAACGCTTCCAAATAATAAAATTTTAGTATCAAAATGAGTGCTCCATTAAGAAAGTTCATCGCGCGCTTCTTCCAATCCATCGTAGAATCTCATTTTTAGCTCAGTGATTACATAAATAGGCAGAATTGTCGATTTTGGATTGAAGATCAGCCTGGAGTAATGCAAGAGCTACCAATGCATCCAGAAAATTCAATGTTTAGTGCGGTTTATGGGCTGGTGGCATCATTGGGCCGTACTTCTTCATCGTCATCGCAATGATGTGAGTCGTAACGTAACTGTGAATGGTGAGAGCTATCGTGAGATGATATCCAACTTTTTTTTTGCCCAAAATTCAAGAGCTTCACTTACATGACATGTGGTTTCCACAAGACGGTGCCACATGTCACACAGCACGCGTAACAATGGACTTATTGAGAGGCGAGTTCGGTGAATATTT
This sequence comes from Stomoxys calcitrans, assembly GCF_963082655.1. Taxonomy (NCBI): domain Eukaryota; kingdom Metazoa; phylum Arthropoda; class Insecta; order Diptera; family Muscidae; genus Stomoxys; species Stomoxys calcitrans. The sequence continues at coordinate 38,983,212 of NC_081553.1, read as the reverse complement.
TATTTCACGTTCGGGACCGGTCAATTGGCCGTCTAGATCATGCGATTTAAAGCCTTTAGACTATTTTTGCAGGGCTCTGTTAAAGCTCATGTCTATACAGACAAGCCCGCTTCAATTGACATATTGGAAGACAAAATTGTTTCAACAACAACATTTATTCGTGATATACCCGAAATGTTGAAAAGAGTATGCCAATATTGGACTGAGCGGATGGACCATTTGAGGCGCAGTCACGTTCAACATTTGCATGACATAATCTTCAAATATTAAATTATATGGACTGTACTATCGATTCAAATAAAGATTTCCTGCATTTTTCGAAATTTTATGGGTATTTTTTCTTGAAAAACTTTTCGATAGCTCTTAAAAACTCACCCTTTTATACGTCTGTGGTGTAGGATATTATAAAGAAGATTTTTTCCGACTTTTGCTTTTCTTTACTAGTTTTACAAAATATTTTCATAAATCTGAACTTAATATTACAGCTTTGGTGCCGAATTGTAATGACCAAGTTAATGCTAATGCTAAATACAATGCTTATATTAACTACTCCTAGATTTTAATGTCCTTCCCTACTCTGTGCTTCATAAGAAAAACATTTCGTTTTCACCATCACAGTTCATTAGTTGGCCACAAAACTCACATTCCCAAGGCCAAATATATACTACAAATCTTTTTTTGGTACTTTCCACAAAGTTTTTCAGTGTTTTTCTTCCTTTTTTTTTTGTAGCTCAAAAATGTTTTCATTCTCTGATTTTGTATGGAGTAGGGGGAGGGGTAGGATAATAACAATAACAATAATTACTTTTATGTGGTGTTTATGTTATTTTACACACCATCTTCATTTCATTTTGAACGTATACAATTTATGCAAATTTTCTTGTCAAACTTTAGCTAACCTCCCCTAATCCTCTAGCCAAATGGTAACATTTCCCATTACAATTCTTTTAGTACACACAGGCACCAACAAACACATATACGCCAACACACACTCACTTTTAGCCACCACACACACACACACGTACAACAAAATTACAACCAAGTGGCCTTTAGGTATTTATTTAATAGTATAACAAACCATAAATGTCCTCTTTAACATCTATTAACAAAACGTAACACCAACCAACACCAACTTCGACTTCCTTCCTGGGTCCTCAGAGGCCACCAATACCACCACAACCATACACACAAGCACACTACACTTGTTACCCTTAGATGGCAGTGAATGTATGAAATAAGCGTCCGAAATGAACAAAAAAAAAATAAAACTTTAAAATTTCCAAAATGAATCATAAAAATGTAACAACAAACTTTTGCCCTTCCCACTATTTCGGCCAATGCCACCCCTCCGCCCTGCTCTTGGACAAGACCCAATCGGTATGGATGAATTTTTAATTTATTTGCTGTAATACCCAACACGCTTGTGACGCGGCGACAACGACGATTTTCCTGCCACGTTGATGTCCTTCATTGGACTTTGTTACCAAATCCCCGATATGAATGAATATTAAATGGGCGCACACTCCCATCCCTGTAGCCACACATTCACACACACACACACACGCATACGATTGCCTTGTTTATGGCAGAATATACAAAATATGGTAAATGCTGGTTTATTCAATGACGACGGCGACGAAAAAAAAACGGCTCACTCTGCCAACCAAAAATAGAGCTTATGTTTTGTAATTCATTATTACTTGTATTATGTTTATGTTTATTTTTATTTTATTCCCCCTTCACTCCATTGAGCATATGAATATGATTTAATAATTCCAACGCCATTTTTTGGCATTTGCTTATTTGGCGACTATTGCAGGTCATTTGGGGAGCAGAGGATGGAAAATTGGCGACCCGAAGAAGGCATATTCAAATAGGGTCCAGAGATGTGAAAAAGTCCAAACTAAATTACGGGAAACGGAGCTTCAATCTAGGAACTTATGGAACGACTAGAAGTGTCGTATGCTAAATTCATAAAATGGAGTAAAGAAAAAGAAACCAGTAAGGAAAGGCAAAAGTCAGGCGGTGCCGACTTTATAATACCCTACACCTACACCATAGGTACAAAGTGGAAGCTATATCTAATTTTGAACCAATTTCGATGGACCTCAGCGGATGTTTAAGATAGGTTATTATACAATCCGTACTAAAAATCGAGCAAATATTGGGTTGCCCAAAAAGTAATTGCGGATTTTTTAAAAGAAAGTAAATGCATTTTTAATACAACTTAGAATGAACTTTAATCAAATATATTTTTTTTACACTTTTTTTCTAAAGCAAGCTAAAAATAACAGCTGATAACTGACAGAAGAAAGAATGCAATTACAGAGTGACAAGCTATGAAAAAATTTGTCAACGCCGACTATATGAAAAATCTGCAATTACTTTTTGGGCAACTCAATATGTTCAAACTGTAATAAATACGGTGGACAAATGACAAAAAGATTTGTATATAGCTGCCATATAGACCGATCTCCCGATTTAGGGTCTTTGGCCCATTAAAGCCATGTGTATTATCCGACTTTGCCAAAATTTGGGACAGTTAGTTGTGTTGTGCCACTCAAGATTCTTCTCTAATTATGGCCAGGATCGGTTCAGATTTGGATATAGCTACCATAGAGACCGATCTCTCGATTTAAGGTCTTGGGCCCATAAAATCCACATTTATTATCAGATTTTGGTAAAATTTGGAACAGTGAGTTGTGTTATGCCACTCAATATCCTTCTCTAATTTGGCCAGGATCGGTTCAGATTTAGATATAGCTGCCATATAGATCGATCTCCCGATTTAGGGTGTTAAGCCCATTAAAGCCATATGTATTATCCGATTTTGCTGAAATTTGGGACAGAGAGTTGTGTTATGCCACTTAAAAACCTTTTCTAATTTGGCCTGGATCGGTCCAGATTTGAGTATAGCTGCCATATAGACCGATGTCTTGGGCCCATAAAAGCCACATATATTATCCGATTTTGCTGAAATTTGGGACAGTGAGTTGTGTTTTGCCATTCGATATTCTCCCTTAATTTGGCTTCGATCGGTCCAGATTTTGATATAGCTGCCATATAGACCGATTTCTCGATTTAAGGTCTTGGGCTCATAAAAGCCACATTTATTATGTGGGACAGTGAGTTTTGTAAGGCCCTCCAACATCCTTTTTCCATTTGGCTCCGATCGCTCCAGATTTGTATATAGCTGCCATATAGACTGATCTCTTGATTTAAGGTTTGGGACCCATAAAATGGGCATTTATTGTCCGATTTTGCCGAAATTTGGGACAGTGAGTTGCGTTAGGCCCTTCGATATACCTATCCAAATAATCCAGATCGGTTCAGATTTGCATATAGCTGCCATAGACCGATCACTCGATTTAAGGCCTTGGGGCCATAAAAAACGCATTTATTGTCCGATTTCGGCGAAATTTGGGACAGTGAGTTATGTTAGGCCTATCATAACCAATATATTCCATATCCAATTTCGCCCAGATTGGTTCCGATTTTAATACAGCTGCCATATAGACCAATCTCTCAATTTAAAGTTTTGGCCTTATAAAAGGCGCATATATAATCCGATTTCGCTAAAATTTAACATGACATATGGTTCAGATCGTCTGTGTTTGGATATAGCTTCCAAAAACACCAATATTTTGTTCGACAAAATTGAACAATGACTTGTACCTATTAGACCACTCAATGTCCGTGCCGAATTTGGTCCAAAAAGGGACCATATTTCCATATAGCTGCTATAAGGGCATAGATTATGAATTTTTGCCCAGATTATGACGAAAGGTGGTTTACGTATATACCGAACCAAACGCCTTTTCACTTGTTATACCCTCCACCATAGGATGGAGATGTACTCATTTCGTCATTCCGTATGTAACACCTCGAAATATTGGTCTAAGACCCCATAAAGTACCTATATATTCTTGATCGTCGCAACATTGTATGTCGATCTAGCCATGTTCGTCCGTCTGTCCGTCCGTCCGTCCGTCTGTCTGTCGAAAGCAAGCTAACTTCCGAAGGAGTAAAGCTAGCCGCTTGAAATTTTGCACAAATACTTCTTATTATTGTAGGTCGGTTGGTATTGTAGATGGGTAATATCAGTCCATGTTTTCATATAGCTGCCATATAAACCGATCTGGGGTCTTGACTTCTTGAGCCACTAGAGTGCGCAATTCTTACCCGATTGGAATGAAATTTTGCACAACGTGTTTTGTTATGATATCCAACCACTGTACCAAGTATGGTTCAAATCGGTTCATAACCTGATATAGCTGTCAAATAAACCGATCTTGGGTCTTGACTTTTTGAGCCACTAGAGGGCGCAATTCTTATCCGATTTGAATGAATTTTTGCACGAAGTATTTTGTTATGATATCCAACAACTGTGTCAAGTATGGTTCAAATCGGTTCATAACCTGATATAGGGCCATATAAACCGATATGGGATCTTGACTTCTTGAGCCTGTAGAGGTCGCAATTTTTATCCGATTTGCCTGAAATTTTGTACGACGGATCCTCTCATGACCATCAACATACGTGTTTATTATGGTCTGAATCGATCTATAGCCCGATACAGCTCCCATATAAATCGATCTCTCTATTTTACTTTTTGAGCCCCCAAAGGGCGCAATTCTTATTCGAATTGGCTGACATTTTACACAGGTCTCCAACATATAATTTAATTGTGATCCAAACCGGACCATATCTTGATATCACTCTAATAGCAGAGCAAATCTTTTCTTATATTCTTTTTTTGCCTAAGAAGAGATGCCGAGAAAAAAAAAACTTGACAAATGCGATCTATAGTGGAGAGTATATTGGATTCGGCGCGGCCGAACTTAGCACGTTTTTACCTATTTTTTCTATGACTACTTACAAGGCCGCTAATCTTGGTCTGGAGGTGAGGTCTGGAAGGAAACATAGGCTATATAAATATTTTTATATCGGGAGGGGGGCGGACCCTCCCCCTTACCCCAAAAGTACAACCCAAAAAAAAGTGGACCGATCGGGACAATATGGAATTCAAATGAAAGGTATTCAAGAGCAGAGTACGAATTTCATAATAAAACTAGGCTCCAAGTACCTGGGGGGCCGCCCCCGACCAAAACTTCTTAAAATAGATTTATTTGACGATCATGACAATATGGGACTCAAATGACGGAGATTCGGGAGTAGATTACGAATATGGTCAGTAAGTAGGAATAGGCTTTATAATTTATTGATAACGGAAGGGGCGGACCCTCCACCGTTACCCCAAAAACACAACCCAAAATCAAAAGTGGACCGATAAGGCCAATATGGGTAGCAAATGAAAAGTATGCGGGAGTAGATTACGAATCTGGCATACAAATTCATGTCAAAGTATAGGGGATCACACCACCCCCCACAAAAACACCCAAAATGGGCACATTAATCAATCACGGATATATGGGACTCGGTTTGTTTATTTCGTATAGACTGAAAAACGGCAGAACCGATTTTCTCGAAATTTTCGCATATTGTGTAGGTTGTATGTAATTTTTCGGTATCGGAAGGGGAACGGACCCTTCCCCCTTATGCCAAAAACACAACCGAAAATCAAAAGTGGACCGATCGGGACAATATAGGTATCAAATGAAAGGTATTAGAGAGTAGAATACGAATATGGTATTAAAATGTGAGTCTAAGTACCCATCGGGTACTTACGCCCCAACCTCAAAACTCCCCCAAACAGACATATTGAACGTTAATTTCAATATGGGGCTCAAATAAAAGGTATTCGGGAGTAGATTTCGAATCTGGCATACAAAATCAGATCGAATATAGGGGGTTACGCCACCCCTCAAAAACGCCATTAGACCCATTAAAACTTTACGATACTTGGCTGAAACGATTTTCTTAAAATTTTCATAGATTGTGTACGTTTGTCTGAAAGGAAACATAGGATATATAAATTTTAGATATCGGCTGGAGCGGACCCTCCCCCTAACCCCAAAAACGCCACCCACCCATATCCGAAAGTGGTCTGTTGGGGACAATAAGGTTATCAAATGAAAGGTATTGGAGACCAGAAAACTAATATGGTGTTATAATTTGGGTCCAAGTACCCAGCGGGGCCCCTGAACACCAAAACTCCTCTAAACAGATATATTCGAACTTCATGTCAATATGGGACTCAAATTAAAAGTATGAGGCAGTAGATTACAAATATGGCATAAAACATTTCGTCCAAGTATTGGGAGGTCGCCCACCCCCAAATACCCCTAAATGGGCCCATTGGCCGACCATGGCTATATGGGACTCAAATGAAAGGTATTAGGGAGTAGATTATGAATATGACATTAAAATTTGTGTTCAAGTCTAGGTGGCGCTTTTCCTCCTAAAGGGTCATTTGACCCATTATGACAATATGGGACTCAAATGATAGGTATTTAAGATTAGAAAACGAATTTGATATCCAATTTTGGAGCCAAGTGTTTTAGAGTACGCCCTAAAGTACCCCCTAAACTGAACTTCATTTCCGTTGGGAATAAAGAACGAATTTGATATCTATTTTCCGTGCGAAGTGCCGATGGCGGCCCCAGCCTCAAAACACCCTCAAAACGGTTCATATTTACCTGCCATGGCAATATGGGGCTCAAATTAAAGGGATTTGGAAGTGCAGCATAAATTTCATATCCATATTTGAGTCGAAATGTCTGTGGTGACATCCCTCCCCTAATGAGAACATTACCATTAGGAAGAACATTACCACCAGGAATCGAGAAGGGGCAAATTCTCACACATCAATGAGTGTTTTCCGATTCAAGTTTAAACTCATTGATTAGGGACCTTTTTTCATAACCGAGTCCGAACGGTGTCCCGCAGGGCGACACCTCTTTGGGGAAAATTTTTTAAATGACCATGCATGGCATTTGTACCTCGCAAATGTCGCCAACACTAAGAGGAGATAAACACCATTTTGTCCGAGGTTCTCGCCAGGATTAGAACGCGTTCAGCGTTATAGGCTACAATGGAACGAATTCGATATCCGCATTCAGGGCAAAGTGTCCCCACCCTAAAAATATATATGAAAGTTAAAGAAGGCGCAGCGGAGTAGGCCTGGTTCGGCTAGTATCATTTAAGATTAATTGGGTTGCCCAAAAAGTAATTGCGGATTTTTTAAAAGAAAGTAAATGCATTTTTAATAATACTTAGAATGAACTTTAATCAAATATACTTTTTTTACACTATTTTTTTAAAGCAAGCTAAAAGTAACAGCTGATAACTGCCAGATGAAAGAATGCAATTACAGAGTCACAAGCTGTGAAAAAATTTGTCAACGCCGACTATATGAAAAATCCGCAATTACTTTTTGGGCAAACCAATATTATTTTCACAGAATCAATACTTAATTTTCACTTACCCTTTTGACCCATCCACAAATCACTCAGTTCGTGGTACTCAACGATTTTACTCCTTCCAAAGAAAAATTTCCCACAAAACAGCAACACACTTACCTTTTCTATGTTTTTCATAAATTCGAGCTTTTTTAACAAAGTCTTATAACATGAGATTTTTTTCCCCTCTCATATCGCCACGTTTTTGTTTTGTTATGCTAAAAAATTCTGAAATTATAATAACACTTTTGTAAAATAGTTTAATCCGACGCATATGTGTCACACTTTTTTCCAATTTTATTTTTTGTTTCCTTTTGTGTTATGTTATCCTCCCCCCTATGTGGTGGTGTGATGTGGTGTGACGGTGTGCAACGATTTGTGCGATTTTTTTAGATGACGTTGGAATTTTTTAATATTTTCTGATAATGCCGGATTATGAGGTGTCAAAAGTATTAAATTCATGCACAACAACAACAAAAACTGAAGTAAGGATTATCGTAGCGGCATTAAGAGAATTATTTATTGAATAAAATATTATTTTTGCATAAAAATTTTTGGTGCCTTTGATGAAAAAAGAACAAGAGAAGCTTTGTTAAATTTTGGAATTCAATGGCTGTATTCACCAAACTTGATTAAGCCCTTAAATAGGTTTATATCGAATTCGTGCCATTTGACAGTTCTATAAAGGAAATCTGGATGGGGGTATACAAATTTCGTCATTCTGCTTTTAACTCCTCGAAATATCTCTCTGAGATCGAAATGTTCCTTCTTGATCGTCATGTAATTTTAAGTCGATCTAGCCATCTCCGTCCGTCTGTCTGTCGAAAGCACTGTAACTTTCGAAGGAGTAAAGCTAGCCGCTTGAAATTTTGCATAAATATTTCTTATCAGTCGGTTGGAATTGTAAATGGGCCATATCGGTCCATATTTCGATATAGCTGCCCTATAAACCGATCTGGGGTCTTGATTTTCTTGAGCCTCTAGGGGGCGCAATTCTCGTCCGATTTGAATGAAATTTTGCACTTGGTGTTTTGGTATCACTTCCAACAACTGCGCTATGTATGGTTTACATCGGTCCATGTTTTGATATAGCTGCCATATAAACCGATCTGGGGTCTTGACTTCTTGAGCCTCTAGAGGGCGCAATTCTCGTCCGATTTGAATGAAATTTTGCACTTGGTGTTTTGGTATCACTTCCAACAACTGCGCTATGTATGGTTTACATCGGTCCATGTTTTGATATAGCTGCCATATAAACCGATCTGGGGTCTTGACTTCTTGAGCCTCTAGAGGGCGCAATTCTCGTCCGATTTGAATGAAATTTTGCACGTGGTGTTTTGGTATCACTTCCAATAACTACCCTATGTATGGTTTACAACGGTCCATGTTTTGATATAGCTGTCATATAAATCGATCTGAGGTCTTGACTTCTTGAGCCTCTAGAGGGCGCAATTCTTATCTGATTTGGCTGATATTTTGCAAAAAGTGTTTTGTTATGACTTCCAACAAATGTGCCAAATATGGCTATAATTGGTCCATAACCTGATATAGCTGCCCTATAAGCCGATATAGCTTCTTAACTTCTTCTCATCTAGAGGTCGCAATTTTTATTCAAATTGGCTGAAATTTTACACAACGACTTCTCTCATGAACTCTAATATACCTGTTAATTATGGTCTGAATCGGTCCATAGACCGATAAAGCTCGCATACAAACCGATCTCCCAAATTTACTTCTTGTACCCCTTAAGGGCGCAATTTTTATTCGAATTGGCTGAAATTTTACACAACGACTTCTAAAGGGTGATTTTTTTGAGGTTAGGATTTTCATGCATTAGTATTTGACAGATCACGAGGGATTTCAGACATGGTGTCAAAGAGAAAGATGCTCAGTATGCTTTGACATTTCATCATGAATAGACTTACTAACGAGCAACGCTTGCAAATCATTGAATTTTATTACCAAAATCAGTGTTCGGTTCGAAATGTGTTCATTCACCGTAACGTTGCGTCCAACAGCATCTTTGAAAAAATACGGTCCAATGATTCCACCAGCGTACAAACCACACCAAACAGTGCATTTTTTGGGATGCATGGGCAGTTCTTGAACGGCTTCTGGTTGCTCTTCACTCCAAATGCGGCAATTTTGCTTATTTACGTAGCCATTCAACCAGAAATGAGCCTCATCGCTGAACAAAATTTGTCAAAATTTGAACACATTTCGAACCGAACACTGATTTTGGTAATAAAATTCAATGATTTGCAAGCGTTGCTCGTTAGTAAGTCTATTCATGATGAAATGTCAAAGCATACTGAGCATCTTTCTCTTTGACACCATGTCTGAAATCCCACGTGATCTGTCAAATACTAATGCATGAAAATCCTAACCTCAAAAAAATCACCCTTTACTATATATAGTCTCCAACATTCAATTCAACAAATTTAGAATTCGAATTATTTTTCTAAATCCAAATACAAGATTTTGATGAAACTTTTCAATTCTTCCTAAATTTTTAAATTTTCATTACAAACTGTAGTTCATTTCTCTCCAATTTAAAGCGTGAACATACATCCTTCCTGTCTCCACCATATCGAGTGACGACTCCATATCAAACAATCCACCTTCAACTCCCCTTTACGCTTACCCATGCTGCTGTGGCTCTTTCCTCACTGAGTTCTTTTCTCAATTTGTTTGACAATCATTAATCACATGCCACACGACAATTTTGTATGTGTCCTTTTCCTTTTTTGCTGCTTACGCTTGAATTGTTATCACCAGACGACATTGTCTGTCTGCTTGCCTGGCCGTCCGTCCGTCTGACTCAGTTGTAACACCAACTCAGTATTGTCAGGAGTTTCTTCTTCGCATAGAGCCTGAGTCAAAGCCGGTACCGAACAAACATCCCCGAAACTTAGAAAAAAGGATATGGGGGCATGGGGCATGTGCACCATGGACAGTGACACCATCATTGCCACCAGTGGCTGACTGGCACAACCTCCAAATGATGATTTCAGTTCAGTTCCTGTGTGAATGCGCGATTGTGCCCTTTTCTGTTCCTTTGATTACTTCGAACGGAATGGGTGTCATTCATCGTTCATTTTCCTCGACGATGACGTCGTCATCATTACTGTACACGGCTGTGCCAGAGGTTTACTTCCTGATCAGTGTTGCCAATGCACATTAAAATGAAACAAGTAAAAAGTTGGTTAATTTGGCCGGGCTGAACTTTGGATACCCACCGCCTCGGGTATATATGAAAACCACCTTTCATCAAAATCCAGTATGTAATACCTTATGTCCCATAGCAGTTAAATCTAAATATGATCCGATTTGGACCAAATACTAATAAGAACAAGTCATTGTTCAATTGTGTATAACAAAATATTGGTCTTTTTAGTAGCTATATCTAAAAATAAACCGATCTGAACCATATACAACATGGATGTCGAAAAACCTAAACATCAAATTTCAGTTAAATCGGAATATAAATGCGCCTTTTTTGGGGCCAATACTTTAAATCGAGATATCGGTCTATATGGTAGCTATATGCAAATCTTGATCGATCTAGACCAAATTGCAGAAATATGTGGAGGGGCTTAACTTAACCTAACTCACTGTCCCAAATTGCGGCGACATCGCACAATAAATGCGCTCTTTATGGCCCCAAAATCTAAAACCGAGAGATCGGTCTATATGACAGCTAAATCCAAATCTGAACCGATCTGTGTCATAATGCAGAAGTATGTCAAGGGTCTTAACCTAACTCACTGTCCCAAATTTCGGCGACATCGGACAATAAATGCACCTTTCATGGGCCCAAAACCTTAAATCGAGGGATCGGTCTATATAGCAGCTATATCCAAATCTGATCCGATCAGGGCCAAATTAAGGAAAGATATCGAAGGGCCGAAGACAACTTACTGTCCCAAATTTCAGCAAACTCGGACAATAAATGTGGCTTTTATGGGCCCAAAACCTTAAATCGAGAGATCGGTCTATATGGCAGCTATATCCAAATCTGATCCGATCAGGGCCAAATTAAAGAACGATGTCGGAGAGCCTAAGGCAACTCAATGTCCCAAATTTCAGCAAAATCAAGTAGTAAATGCATCTTTTATAGGCCTAAGACCCTAAATCGGAGGATCGGTCTATATGGCAGCTATATCCAAATCTGAACCGATCTGAGCCAAATTAACGAAGGTTGTCGAAGGGCCTAACACAACTCACTGTCCCAAATTTCAGCAAAATCGGATAATAAATGTGGCTTTTATGGGCCCAAGACCCTGAATCGGATGATCGGTCTATATGGCAACTATATCCAAATCAGATCCGATCAGAGTCAGATTAAAGAAAGATGTTGAAGGGCCTAAGACAACTCACTGTCCCAAATTTCAGCTAAATCGGGTGATAAATGTGGCTTTTATGGGCCTAAGACCCTAAATCGGAGGATCGGTCTATATGGCAGCTATAACCAAATCTGGACCGATCCGGGCCAAATTAACGATGGATTTCGAAGGGCCTAACACAACTCACTGTCCCAAATTTCAGCAAAATCGGATAATAAATGTGGCTTTTATGGACCTAAGACCCTAAATCGGAAGATCGATCTATATGGCAGCTATATCTAAATCTAGATCGATCTGAGCCAAATTGATGAAGAATATCGAAGGACCTAATACAACCTACTGTCCAAAATTTCAGCAAAATCGGATAAAAAATGTGGCTTTTATGAGTTTCAGACCCTAAATCGGAGGATGGGTCCATATGGGGGATATATCAAGATATAGTCTTAATCTTAATCCAATAAAGAACATATATTCTTGATCGTCTCGACGTTCTGAGTCGATCAAGCCATGTCCGTCCGTCCGCTTGTCAAAATCACTACAGCGGTCGAATGCGTAGAGCTAGCCACTTGAAATTTTGCACAGATACTAGGTATTGATGTAGGTCTTCGGGGATTTCAAATGGGCTATATCGGTTCAGATTTAGATATAGCTTCCGTATAAACCGATCGCCCGATTTGATTCCTTGAGCCCTTACAAGCAACAATTTTTTTTCGATTTGGCTAAAATTATGCATATGGTGTTCTGTTATGACTTCCAACAACTGCGTTAAGTACGATCCGAATCGGTCAAGAACCTGTTATAGCTCCCATATAGACCGCTCTCCCGATTTGACTTTTTCAGTCTTTACAAGCCACATTTTTTGTCCAATTTGACTACAATTTTGCACATAGTGCTTTGTTATGATTTCCAGCAACTGTGTGTGTCTAAATCGGTCTATAATCTGATATAGCTCCCATATAAACCGATCGCCCAATTTGATTTCTTGTGTCCTTATAAGCCGCAATTCTTGTTCGATTTAGGTAAAATTTTGCAGGTTGTGTTTTACTATGACTTTCAACAACTGTACCATGTACGGTCCAAATCGGTCTACAACCTAATGTAGCTCTCATATAAACCGAACTCCCGATTCGACTTCTTGAGCCCGAAAAAGACGCAATTTTTGTCCGATTTGGCTGAGATTTTGCATGCGTTGTTTGTTACGACTTTCAACAACTGTGTCAAATACAGTCTATAGCCTGATAAAGACTGATTTGGGCTTTTACTTGTTTTTGTTTCATTTTTTCTCCAAAATTTCCCAACAGCGACAACACTGCTTCTGACAATGAAGGCAAGGACGAACACAATGATTCCACCATTCAGTACTCCTCTCTTCTTTACGATTTTTTTTTTTGGGTCGGAATTTTTTGTCATTTTGATTCCGTTTCCATTTCCGTGTTTGCATTTTTTTTCTTCGATGCCCTCGCTTGTTATTCTGTGGGCTCTGAGAAAATGTTTAAATATTTAATGTAATATTATATCTGTCGTACGTTTTCGTTTAGCTAAAGATAACAAATCTTCATTTTAAGGGGGAATTACAGCCAAATTCAAAATTCCTCATTCCATTAGAGCTCGAGTGAATTTGTGTGCGTTTGTCGTTGCGTTTTGATATTGCGACCCAAGTGAAGAGAAAATATGATATAAATCAAATACGAAGTGAGATATGCAAACAAAGGAAATTTTCCCGTTTGGCAGATTGAAGAATAGCAGACAGTTTTAGGTTCATTTCATATTCCGACAAATTTGAAAACACTTTTTTATTATGTTTTATTTTGTTAAAAATAGAAGGATGTTGTAATACATGAATATTTTATCATAGGAGAAAATGAGCATTCAAATAAAGTTTTTATGGGGTTTAAAATTTGATGATTTATAATTTGACTCTTGTCAAAATTAACACTTTGCAACATATTCTTATGTTTCACAAATGTTGGTCGATTCACAAATTAGTCTTGTTGAGTTTCGAAAAAAACTAATTGCTCAATAGCTTAAGTTGTCCAGATTTGCTAAATTTTGATCAAATAGACAGTAACTAATGAAAATTTAATCTTTCAAAATGAATCTTACGATTCTTCATATTTTGACCCAAAAAATAGAATTCAATAGATAAGTCAATGATTAAAACTTTTATCGTTAATAGTACATATTTCCAATTGGTTCAAAAAGAGTTGAATGAAAACCAGTAAACCTATACGCAAAAAAATAAAACGTTTGGGACTTTTTTATGACAAACAATATGCTTTTATCACAAAGTTTTTCTTTTATTGTAACCGAGTAACATTTCACTTCAAAATATCAAACGTTAGCCATAAACGTAGCATTATTGAACGTAACTAACTTTGTTTATTGTAAACAATTTAGCAGCTTCACCTAAGGTAAAATGACCTTTCTTTTGTTGTAAAACCAACAACTTTTTAATTGCAAAAGTGCTGTGATGGCTGCAAACGATTATTATTGTACCGGACCAATAATTATTCTCCAGAGTTTCTCCTAATATAGCGAAATATTTTGTATTTGAGGGTATAAAACAGTGGTTGGCACAAATACTCACTCTATTGCACATTACTTTGTGCGTATACAAAAAATCCCAAGCAGACACATTTTCGCACACAAAATTTGTTTGTTTATACCCTCCACCATAGGGTAACTACCTCGAAATATATAACTCCTCGAAATATTGGTCGAAGACCCCATAAAGTCTATATATTCTTGATCCTCATGAAATTTTAAGTCGATCTAACCATGTCCGTCCGTCCGTCCGTCTGTCTGTGCTTTCGCTAACTTTCGAAGGAGTAAAGGTAGCTGCTTTAAATTTCGCTCAAATACTTCTAATTAGTGTAGGTCGGTTGGGATTGTAAATGGGCTATATCGGTCCACGTTTTGATATAGCTGCCATATAAACAGATCTGGGATCTTGACTTCTTGAGCCGCTAGAGGGCACAATACTTATCTGATTTGGCTGAAATTTTGCATGAGGTGTTTTTTTATGACTTCCAACAACTGTGTTGAGGATGGTTCAAATCGGACGATTAGCTGATATAGCTGTCATATAAACCTATCTGGGTCTTGACTTCTTGAGCGTCTAGAGCGCGCAATTCCTATCCGAGTTGGCTGTAATTTAGCACATGGTGTTTTGTTATGAGTTCCAACTACTATGCTAAGAATAGTTGAAATCGGTCCATAACCTGATATAGCTGTCATATAAACCGATCTGGGGTCTTGACTTCTTGAGCTTCTAGATGGCACAATTCTTATCCGATTAGGCTGAAATTTTGCATGAGGTGTTTTATTATGACTTCCAACTGATGTGCTGAGGATGGTTCAAATCGGCCGATTGCCTGATATAGCTGTCTTATAAACCGATCTGGGGTCTTGACTTCTTGAACCACTAGAGGGCGTAATTATTATCCGATTTGGCTGAAATTTTGCATGAGTTGTTCCTACATTCGGATAGTGGAACAAATGTTCTGTCATAGCCAATTAAAGTAAAGTAAGAATTATAGCCTCTCGACATTCGACCTAAAAATTGTTCAGATCGGACTATATTTGGATATAGCTGACATATAGACCGATCTTCCGATAAAAAGTCTGAAGCCCATAAAAGCTTTACATTTTATCCGATTTCGCTGAAATTCGAAACCGTAAGTTGTTCAAGGCCTCCCGACATCCGATTCAAGTATGGTTCAGATCGGACTATATTTAGATATAGCTGTCGTAAGATCGATCTGTCGATAAAGGGTCTGAAGCCCATAAAAGTTGCATTTAATACTCTATTTCGCAGAAATTTGAAACAGTGAGTTGATTTAAGCCTCCCGACATCCGACACTAATATGATTCAAATCGGACTATATTTAGATATAGCTGTCGTATAGATCGATCTGCCGATAAAGGGTCTGAAGCCCATAAAAGGTGCATTTAATACCCGATTTCGATGAAATTTTAAAGATTGAGTTGATTTAAGCATCCCGACATCCCAACATCCGACTTAAATGTGGTTCAGGTCGGACTATAGTTAGATATATCTGCAATATCGACCAATCTCCCGATTAAAGATCTGTAACCAATAAAAGCTGCATTAATTTCCCGATTTCGCTGAAATTTGAAACATTGAGTTTAGATCGGAGTTTATTTAGATATAGCTGTCACATAGACCGATATGCCGACTAAGGGTCTAAAGCCCATAAAAGCTTTAATTAAAATCCGATTTCATTGAAATGTTAATCAGTGAGTTGTATTAAGCCGCCCACCATCTGACATAGATATTGTCATGATCGGACGACATTTTGATGTAACTGTCATATAGACCGATATGCCGATTTAGGGTCTGAATCCCATAATTAGAAGAAGAAGAATTATTTATTACCCGATTTCATTAAAATTTGATACAGTGAGTTATTTTAAGTCTTCCGACATCCGACCCAAATATGAATCTAATCAGAATATACCGATATAGCTATCATATACACCGATCTTCTAATTTAGGGTATTAATTCCATTAAAAGCTGATTTCTTGCCTGATTTCGCTGAAATTGTTACTTGTATATGAGTTCTCGAGACCTGAATAAAATATGATTGAGGCCAGCCCCTATTTAGATATAACTGTGGATTATTATATCCTTGGTGGTGGGTATCCATAGTTCGGCATTGCCGAACTTAAAATGTTTTAATTTGTTAGTTTATATATCCACCACCATAGGAGGGGGGTATACAAGTGTAGTTATTCCGTTTGTAACACCTTGAAATATTGATCTAGGACCCCATAAAATATATTGGGTTGCCCAAAAAGTAATTGCGGATTTTTCATATAGTCGGCGTTGACAAATTTTTTCACAGCTTGTGACTCTGTAATTGCATTCTTTCTTCTGTCAGTTATCAGCTGTTACTTTTAGCTTGCTTTAGAAAAAAGTGTAAAAAAGTATACTTGATTAAAGTTCATTCTAAGTTTTATTAAAAATGCATTTACTTTCTTTTAAAAAATCCGCAATTACTTTTTGGGCAACCCAATATATATATTCTTGATCGTCTCAACATTCTAAATCTAAATATCCATGTCCGTCTGTCGAAATCATGATAACGGTCGAACGCGTAAAGCTAGCCGTTTGAAATTTTGCACAGATACTTTATATTGATGTAGGTCGCCGGGAATTGAATATGGCCAATATCAGTTCAGATTTAGATATAGCTTCCATATAAACCGATCGCCCGGTTTGACTTCCATTTTTGGCCCAATGTGTAAGTATATAAGCAGAATTGTCGCTTTTGGAGTGAAGATCAGTCAGAAGGATGGCAAGAGCTACCAATGCATCCAGAACAAGTAAAAAGGCGTTAAGTTCGGCCGGGCCGAACATTGGATACCCACCACCTCGGGTATATATGTAAACCACCTTTCATTCCGAATCTCGATCAATCTGGACCAAATTTACGAAGGAAGTCAAAGGGCTTGACACAACTCACTGTCCCAAATTTCATCAAAATCGGATAATAAATGTGGCTCTTTTGGGCCTAAGACCCTAAATCGGAGGATCGGTCTATATGGCAGCTATATCCAAATCTGGACCGATCTGAGCCAAATTGACCTAGGATATCGAAGGGTCTCACACATCTCACTGTCCCAAATTTCCGCAAAGTCGGAAAATAAATGTGGCTTTTATGGGTCTAAGATCCTAAATCGGAGGATCGGTCTATGTGGCAGCTATATCCAAATCTGGACCGATCTGGGCCAAATTGACGAAGAATGCTACGTGGCTTAACACAACTCACTGTCCCAAGTTTCAGCAAAATTGGATAATACATGTAGCTTTTATGGGCCTAAGACACTAAACTGGAGGATAGGTCTATATGGCAGCTATATCCAAATCCGGACCGATTTGGGCTAAATTAATGAAAAATGTCGAAGGGCCTAACATAACTCTCTGTCCCAAATTTCAGCAAAATCAGATAATAAATGTGGCTTTTATGGGCCTAAGACCCTAAATCGGCTGATCGGTCTATATGGGGGCTATATCAAGATATAGTCCGATTTAGCCCATCTGCGAACTTAACCTGCTTATGGACAAAAAAAAGAATATGTGCAAAGTTTCAGCTCAATATCTCTATTTTTAAAGACTGTAGCGTAATTTCAACAGACAGACGGACGGACATGTCTAGATCGTCTTAGATTTTTACGCTGATCAAGAATATATATATTTTATAGGGTCGGAAATGGATATTTCGATGTGTTGCAAACGGAATGACAAAATGAATATACCCCCATCCTTCGGTGGTGGGTATAAAAAGTAACAGTTTTGTACGGTTTATGGGCTCGTGGCATCATTGGACCGTACTTCTTCAAAGATGATGCTAATCGTAATGCAACTGTGAATGGTGAGCGCTAGAGAGATATGATATACAACATTATTTTGGCCAATGCATCCAGAAAATGTAACAGTTTTATACGGTTTATGGGCTGGTGGCATCACTGGACCGTACTTCTTCAAAGATGATGCGAATCGTAATGCAACTGTGAATGGTGAGCGCTAGAGAGATATGATATACAACATTATTTTGGCCAATGCATCTAGAAAAAGTAGCACTTTTATACGGTTTATGGGCTGGTGGCATCATTGGACCGTACTTCTTCAAAGATGATGCAAATCGTAATGCAACTGTGAATGGTGAGCGCTATAGAGAGATGATATACAACATTATTTTGGCCAAAATGCAAGAGCTTGACTTGCATGACATGTGATTTCAAAAAGACGGTGTCACAAGCCACACATCACGCGTAACAATGGACTTATTGAGAGGCGAGTTTGGTGAACATATTATTTCACATTCTGGACCGTTCAATTGGCCGCCTAGATTGTGCGATTTAACGCCTTTAGATTAAATTTTTAACAAACATCATATAAATCGAATTTAAAAGTTATGCTCTTGAGCAACTTTAGAGGGCGCTACTGCATCTATGTTGTATTTTGACTTCCATTCCAATCTCTGCATCAAATATAACTTTAATTCAAATTTTTCAGCTAAAGTAGTAACCTAACATTAGTAGCCCAGCCCAACAATCCTTTCCCAATTGATGAAATAAGCAACCACATTTTTTTTGATATTTTTAATAATATTTTCTTTTATTATTATTTTTATTCTTCAGTTTTCTTCATTTCTTCATTAAATTTTTAAGTGGTATTTTAATTTACTTAATATTCTGCATCTCATTTCATTCGTGTTTTGTTTTTTTTTTTTTCTTTAAATATTATTACAATTTGTTTTGAAAGTTCGGATTGTTTTATGTTTGTTTTTTTTTTTTTGTATATATTTATATATTATATTAATTAATATTATTTAAGATTATTTCTGTTTTTTTAGCAATAATTTACACATTAAGCACATAATGACTTATTTTTTGGTAAGGAAATTATGATAAGTTTTCAATTGTTTTTATATATATTTTAATTTTGTTTTTTTTTATCGATTTTGGTTTTTTTGTTTTTGTTTGCTATAAGAATACAATAATAGTTGTAATAATATATATAATGTATATATACTATAAAATAATGCATAAATTTACACTCACATATAATTAATTTAAAAATATTTCCGTATATCTGTTTGTTTTCTTGTTTTAGTTGTATTTTTCTGTGAATTGTTTTTTTTTTTTTTTTTTGTTCCTTGGGTTTTTTTGTTTTTGCAATTTTCATTGTTTCATAATAATAATGAATGGTCTTAACATTTAGAGGGCTGTTGATGTTTTTCTTCTCATATATATTTGTTCTTTTATTATAATTAATAATTAAATTTCGAATCATGCGCTTGTGTTTCGCTTCTTTGTTTTGGGTAATTCATTGGACTGTTTTTGTAATCAGTTCAATGAAGAACATTGCTATACTCCCGAATCATTGCATGGCTTAAAGTTATTAATGAGAAACTGCAAAAATTTTTACACATTTATTTGTTTTTTTTTTTTTGGTTTTATGGTCTTAAGCTAATGGGAAACCAAAAAAAAAAGAGATTTTCAGGAATCTAATTTTCATGCTAAAAACAAAAAAAAATTTTTTTTCGTTACTATTATTATTATAGTATATTGCATAAAGATGTGTACGAATTTGTTTTTTCTTTTAAATATATACAAAATATTAATTTATTATTTTATTTTTTAAATTATATTTTTGCGTATACATTTTGTGTTAATTTCTTTTTAATTTTTTTCATCACATATAAATTTAAACATTTTTTTAAAATAAATAAAACAAAAAAATTAAATAAATTTTTGTTCTTTGCTAACCAACTGAAATGCTTTTCTGAAATACAAGAAAGCAATACCTTTTGGACTTTCAAAAAAAAAAAAAAAAAAAAAAAAAAAAAATTAATAAAAAAAAAATCTCAATCACATTCTGATCTAAAACCTTATATTACTTGATTTTCTTCTCATTTGTTTTTGTCAGTTTCCATTTAAGTTGCATCCAAAAAAGATTGGTTCCAATTGTTTTTTTTTTTTTTTCTTTGAAAATGTTTCGCTTTCAAACCGAAATTTGTTTTCAAGTCAATTTCAAATTAATTCGTATACATTTTTTTCTTTATGTGTTTTTTTATAAGGCGCACTGTACATTTAAAAAATTCAAATATGTATGATTTAGAGTTTATTTTAAGCTTAATTTACATTTAAAAATTGGTTTTTTTAGATTTTTTTATTTTCATTATAGAAAGTCGTATACATTTGGTTTATTAGTAATTTATAATTTATAATTTTTTTTTTATTATAAATTTTTCTTTTCTAAATTTCAGTGATTGTGTGTGTGTTGTTTTTTTTTTTTCAGAAAATCTTACGAAAGTGTTTTTGTGGGATGTGGGGAAATTGTGGAAAAAGCTTTTAAGGTACATTTTAATAAATTTATGCGGTTTTTGTTTTGCGTTTAGTTTTTTCTTTTCACAAAAAAGGATTTTAGCATTGCCTTTACGTATATCGTTTGTTTGTTTTGCAAGTCGAAAATCATTGTCCTTTGATTGAACATTGTTTTAGTTAGCCTCTAAGGACTCTGATTTCGTCTTGCAATAATATAAATTCAGTTCGAAGCAGCTTTTAAAGCTATGTGCAAGATCAATGGGGAACAAAAATATTAAAAAAAAAAAAATAATTATTTATGGAGTAGTGACAAAAAAGATAACAATAATAGAAGAAAATATGGAAGAAAAAGTAATAAACTTCAAATTCTGAGGACTTTCAATTAAAACAGTTCATCCAATTTTTTTTAATTTGCCTTTAGAGAAAATTTCATTGAAAATATTTCCTTTAGTCATGGTCTGAGGAAATGTCTTCAAAAAAAAAATATGTTTGTATTACGAAAATTTGTCTTCAGTAACAATTCTATTAATATTTTGTCTTTAAAGAAAAATTTGTCGAATTTATTCTTTAGAAAAAATTTTTTTAAAAATTAGTTCTCTAGAAAAATTTAATCGAATTAAGGCTTAACATTTTTTTCGATTTTTTTAGGAAAGATTGCATCGTAGTGTTGTCTTGACAATTTTTTTAAGTTTTGTTTGTAAGCAATTTCTTAGACAAAAGGAAAAATTAAATCAATTTTTCTGCCTAACTTTTTGTTATTCTATTTGCAAGATTGCAAGATTTTAAATTTCACAGTTTTCAGAAAAAGCCTGGCAGGGCGAATATCACTAAATTTCACACTTTTTTTGTTTCTCTTTCGAGACGAGCTCAATGATCGGAGATTTTCTTTGCAAATGGAAAAGGAAAGCTAGAGGTAGCAACACACACAAACCACTATGGGACGAGTTTCGTCTTTGGTTGGAAGACTTTTCAACCATATTAGGTGTGATGGCTTCAAGGGCCGGGCGTTGGTATGTTGTATTTGAATCGTATTTATTGCGAAAACGCCTCTATGATACAATTACCACATTAACCACACTCGACAACCCTGTCTTTTCGAGAAAAGGCAGACTCTTTTTTCTGCGACAATTACACTACTTTAATGGTGCACATGATTCAATGCATCTGTTGGAAGTTGTATTGATGGTTTCTTACGCAAGACAACGGCAGCGGCTCTTGCTAATGTTCCGAATTGCAAGGCTCGAATCAAGGCGGGGCTCTGAAAAAATTTCACAAAAAAAAAATCTGAAAATTTCATTTAAATTGTTTTCTTACGAGAAATTGAAGCTAAATGTTTTCTTTAGAAAATATTTCATCAAATCTTCTCACCCACCAAATTTTTCATTTCATATATATTCGTAATTTAGGGCACTTATTTTGATGTAGTAATTTTTTCAATTTTAGTTTAATTAATTTTTCAATTATTTTTGAAAAAAATTCATGCAAATCGGATATTGTCTAGCTGCAGACTGTAGGGTTCAGTGTTTCTAATACAAATAGAAAAATAAAAAACCGTATTTTTAAACTTAGGCAGAAAATGTGTTGCTGTAATAGAATTGACTGGCTTGCTAGATCGCGATTTCGCTTCGCTTCGCACCACACCTAAGCCGGCATGTTTTTACAACAAAACAAGTAAAAAGGCCGGACCGAATTTTGGATGCCCACCACCTCGGATATATATGTAAACCACCTTTCGTCATAATCCGGTGAAAAATGCATAATTTATCCCCCATAGCAACTTTATCGAGATATGGTCCGGTTTGCACCAAATTTGACACGGATATTGAGAGGTCTAATAAGTACAAGTCATTATTCAATTTTGTAGAACACAATATTGGTCGTTTTGGAAGCCATATCCAAATATAGACCGATCTCAACCACTGTGTCAAGTCACTGTGTCAAATTTCAGCGAAATCGGATAGTAAGTGAGCCTTTTATGGCGCTAAGACGTAAAATCGAAAGATCGATCTATATGGCAGCTATATCCAAATCTGATCCGATCTGGGCCAAATTGAAAAGTCATGACGAAAGGCCTAACACAACTCCGACTCGTGTATGGTGTATTAGCCGAGTCGGATATGACGACCCATAGTAGAGCTCATTGCTTTAAATTTCAGCTTAATCAGACAAAAACAAGGCTATAAAGGGCCGGATTGGTAATTCGCCCCACCGGTCTATATGACAGCTACGCGTTAACCTTCGCTTGGAAGAAATACGTTTTATCGTGGCATATTGCATAAAGTGCTAAACAAGGCTCGAAAACATCCGAATTGTTAGAAAAATTCAAAGTGCTTGAAAAGGTACCAAATCAGTCGCGGGTTTACTACGGTACTCCTCGAGTGGAAAAAAGTATTGAAAAAAGTACTTAAGTACTGACCTTTCCATCCCTGGTAGTGACTGGTTAGATGGTTTTTGTTGTTTTTATATGTTGGCTTCAAATCCAATATTTTGGAAAGGGCAAGAAAGGCCACTAATGCTATATGGTGCAATGGTCTGGTGGACGGCGCTTCAAAAGTCCACCTACTACTCAATACTTAACCGAATCCTACAAATCCTAGCTACACAAATTGCAGCGACCACTACCGTGAGGTTAAGGGAGCTTCCTCATTAGCCATGTGACGGCTAAGGACACTGATAAAATATCCGATGTTCCAGGCAGTGTGGATTACACCCTACCTGAGCCGCTTTTCGATAAAAATTACTGTATCACTATTCCTCATAGAACCAATTGGAACTACGATGTCCCTGGTAACAGAAGTTACATTGACTTCTATACGTATGGTTCCAAACTAAACGACCAGGTGGGCTTTAGGATGTACTCTAAAGATATAGAACTGGTCATACCGAAAAGGTTACCCGACCACAGCAGTGTATATCAAGCAGAGATCCTTGCAATTACGGAAGAGTTGGAATGGCTAAGATATAATGTCATTACGACGGTTGGCATAAATATCTTCTCAGACTGCCAGGCAGCCATTAAATCCCTGAAGAACGTACCTTCGAATACAAAAACTGACCTCCACTATCGCATATCTCTTATCGAGATGGCTGAACAGTTCAAAATTCACCTGTTCTGGGTGCCGGGTCACTGAGATATCTCAGGGAGCTGTAAAGCGGATGAGCTTGCGAGACTAGGAACTACCCCACACATTCCAGGGATACTGGAATCTATGGGTATGCCTCTAGCGACATGTAAGCTAAGTTTTTACAACCAGTCCCGAACGACAACGAATGATAGATACTCACAAAGAGGGGGCTGTGAGCATTCCACAACTATGTAGCCTAATCTAGACTTGAAGAGGTCTACTGCTTTGCTGTCATTGGCTGGAACAGACCTCTCAGTCATTGTGTCCGTCATGACAGGTCACTGTCTAATCGGAAAACATGCTTTTGCAGAAACTGTGAGGACATCGAAGAAGAAGAGACTATAGAACACCTTCTGTTTATGTGTTCCGCACTGGCAGCCGGAAGGAGTTCCACTTTAGGTTCTCACTTCTTTGAGAATCTGTCTGATTTAGCGGATGGAAACATTCACAAGTTATTGGGATTTTTAAAGCGATCTGGATGGTTTAACGGTAGGCATCTTCCTTCTTCTGTTCCTGGACGAAAACATCTAAGTGAGTCTGCTGGCAAACTGCTACTTACATCTAACCTAACGTATATGTTGGCTTGCAAAGAGTGCCTTTCAACAACAAATTTGTACTGTGGTTTGATGAGATTCAAAAAAACTGTTGCAGGAAAATTAACAATTTTCGTAGCTATATTTTCGACCAAAGTTGTTGTTTTTATACCCTCCACCATAGGAATGGGGTATACAAATTTCCTCATAAAGACAATATATATTATTGATCGTCATGACATTTTAAGTCGATTTAGCCATGTCCGACCGTCTGTTCGTCCGTCCGTCCGTCCGTCCATCGGTCTGTCGAAAGCACGCTAACTTTTGAAGGGGGTAAAGCTAGCCACTTGAAATTTTGCACAAATACTTCTTATTAGTGTAGGTCCGTTAGGATTGTAAATGGGCCATATCGGTCCACGTTTTAATATAGCTGCCATATAAACCGATTTGGGATCTTGACTTCTTGAGCCGCTAGAGGGCACAATTCTTATCGGATTTGGCTGAAATTTAGCATGAGGTGTTTTATTATGACTTCCAACTACTGTGCTGAATATGGTTGACATCGGTCCATAACCTGATATAGCTGCCACATAAACCGATCTGGGGTCTTGACTTCTCGAGCCACTAGAGGGCGCAATTATTATCCGATTTGGCTGAAATTTTGCTTGAGGTGTTTTATTATGACTTCTAACAACTGTGCTGAGTGTGGTTGACATCGGTGCATAACCTGATACAGCTGCCATATAATCCCATCTGGGGTCTTGACTTCTTGAGCCACTAGAGGACGCAATTATTTTCCGATTTGGCTGAAATTTTGCTTGAGGTGTTTTGTTCAACAACTGATATAGCTGCCATATTATCCGATATGTGATCTTGATTTCTTGAGCCTCAAAAGGACGCAAGTATTATCCGATTTGGCTGAAATTTTGTACAACGGCTTCTTTCATGACTTTTAACATACGCGTCGAATCGATAGATAACCTATTACAGCTCCCCTATAAACCGAACTCCCTATTTTAGTTCTTCAGCCCCTAAAGTGAGCAATTCTTACTAGATTTGGTTGACATTTTTCACAATGACTTATACTACGGCCTCCAATATTCAGCTCAATTATGGTCCGAAATGAACCATAACTTGATATTGCTCCAATAACATAGCAATTCTTTTCTTTTATCCTTTGTTTGCCTAACAAGAGATACCGTGGCATGAGCTCGACAAATGCGATCCATGGTGGAGGGTATATAAGATTCGGCCCGGCCGAACTTATCACGCTCTTACTTGTTGAAAAATTATTTTTATCGGCGTAGGTGTGGTTCAAATCGGTTTATAACTTGATATAGCTCCCATATAAACTGATTTTACTCCTTGAGTCAAGTCCCTGGAAAACGAAGTTGTTGTCCGATTTTACTGAAATTTTGCACGCAGTGTTGGTTTTTGACATCCAATAGCTGTGGTAAGTATGATCCAAATTTTTTTTTACACTGTTATTTGATACTTGATAAGCCAAAAACCTTTAAACGATTTCGACGATTTCATACTTAAATTAATTTCACTGAATTCCTAGTGAAATCTCACATTATACTCAAATAGACCAACGGCATATTGTTCCACTGGATATACTGCAACTTTTACAAACTGCTTGCATACGGAACTTTCCAAAGAGCTTCAATTAAAGTTAAATGCAAATCGAAAGCTCTCAGAATCAATGATCAATCATAAAAAATTTGTTTTTAAAATCATAAAACGCCATAACTTGAGATGAAGAGAAACCAATTTGTAAAGAATAGAAAATGTATATGGTTTTCAACGAAGCCAAAGGACATAAAGAAATTTACAACCAAAATTTTTTTAAAAAAAATTTAAAAAAAAAAACCAAAAGAAAAGTTTCGAAACCCTTAACCAAAATAGAGTGAAGCAAATGAAATAAAAACACCAAATTAATTTTTTTTTGTATTTTTTGCAAATAATTATTGTTTTTATAGTTTTTTTTTATAAATCAATATTTTTCTCTCATTTTTTCAATCATTCAAAAAATAATCCATTCATATAATTAATAATAATAATAATAATTAAAAATAATATTTTTAAAATAAAATACAAGTTGTAATTTTTTAAATTAAATAGTAAAATTAAAATTATATGCAGCTGCGCGCAAGTTATTTCAACTTTCGTTATTCATACACTCCTCACGTGAAACATGTTCTACTAAAAGTACTCTCAATTATAATCATTATTTTTTTTTTAATAATAATAATATTAATTAAAAAGAGATAATAATTAAAATAATTAAAAATATATGTTTTTTATTTCTTTTGATGCATTAAATTAAAATAAAATTCAAAACAATTAAAGAGCAAGGGATAAAACTAAAGAAAATTAAATTGAGAAGGGGGGAAATTCCAAAAGCAATATATGTATATAATACTCCATAAAAATTTACAATCAATTTTAGTTGTGTTTTGCTTTATATTTTTTGAAACAGAAAAGAACAGAGGGTAAAAACATAAAAACAAAAACAATTTGATTTTTTTTTATACTTTAAATTAATTTTATAGAGAATTTGATCTTAAAATATTAAAACTAAGCTGAATGAATAAAATTATAAAGCATTTCTATATATATATTTAAATGTATGTATATGTTTTGTTTTCTTTTATAATTTATAACTGTAGGTTTTTGTAAGGGTAGGTTGTCTAAACAAAAAAAAAATAATAATAATTTACAAAAGATTTCAAAAAAAGAGAGGTTTGCAAAACAAAGAAAAAACAATTCCTGGTTTAAAATTAAAACAAAAAAAAACCTTGTGAAAATACAAAGTTTTTTATTAAAACAAATTTAAAGGATATTTAAAAAAATACCATAAAAATAATTAAAATAATTTTTTTAGGAATTTTAATAATTAATTTTTTAAAATTTTCTTAAATATCCTTTAAATTTTCAAAGGGAGTTTTTATGAATTGATTTTTTCCTTTCTCTGTTTTTTTTTAATTTTAAGATGATTTTGTTCTTTTCTTTTATTAAACATAAAAACTAATAAGTATTTTTATTATGTTTTATTTTAATATTTATATATCTGTATATATAATGAATTATTAAAAACTTTATACATTTACAAATGGTATACATTCTTGTTCAGTATTGGATGATAGAGAAAGATTTTTGTTTGGTTTCCGGTAGAGTAGTAGGAGTAGGAAAATGGAGGGAAGGGGAGCTTTGTGTATGTGTTTTTTTAAGATTTTCACTAAAAATGTTTTATTCTGTTTTAATAATTAATTTATTAAATTATGTATACATAAGTGTTTCTTGATTTTTGTTTTCTTTTTTTTTGTTTCTTCTTCCGTTTTTTTTTCTTACTTCTTCCTTTAGTTTACTTATATGATAAATATTAATTTAAGTTTTTTTTGTTTTTTTTTTGTATGCTTTGTTTTTATTCCTTTTTGCTTGCATATAACTAAATTTGTTTTTAAACTGTGATTTGTTTTTTACTGTTCTCAAATTCTTTAAGTAGGTTGGTTTTTGTGGTGTGTGTGTGAAATTTTCTTTCTTAACAAAATTCTTTATCTCCCTCAGTTGTTTTGGATTTTTGTATAGGTTTTTATAGCAACATTTTCTTTTTGCGGCGGATTTTTTGTTGACAGTTTTTTTTCACAATAAACCCTTAAGTAAGGAGATCATATATATTTCGTTTTGCTACGATTTTTTTTTTACAAAATATATTTATAAGAAATTTTTAAATATTTGTATTTTTTCCTAAAAATATAAAAAGAAATTCTCTTAAAAAAATCCTTGATAACATTCCTAAAAGCTAAGGGTTATTTTTGCTGCTTGGTTTTTTCCCAGTGTGTTTTTTTTTAATAAATTAACAAATGATCAAACAAAAAAGATTATTCATTTTTTTCAAAAAATTAAATTCGCTGTTTGGATTTTGTAAAAATAGGTGTTTGTTGTTGGTGGTGGCTGTGGTGGTTGTAGATATCTATGAAAGGTTTATGGGGGTTACTAGCCATACTTTAGGAAAAGTGATGTCCTGCAAAGAAAGAAGGAAAAATAAGAAGATTATTAAAAAAGGAAAAAAAAAATTTCAAAAATTTTATAAAAAAAAAAGTTTGAGAATCACTGGACATTTTTTTCATATACTTATGAAATCACTTCTTTATGTGTGAAAAGGGAAAATTAAATCTCAAGACAGAAAAAAAAAACTATTTTCTATTGTTGCAATGCCATATAAAAATGAAAAAACTATTAAAGTTTGATAATCACTGTAAAAATATTTATTGTAGTTTTGAAATCACTTCTTAATGTGTGAATAGAGAAAATTTTAGAAGCACAGATTTTTTTTTGGGAAATTGTGAAAAGCATTGCTTGTTTTAGAAAAAATTTAATGACTTGATCCGTTTCTGCGGTCAAGGGGAGATAGCTACTAAAGTTTGATATTCACTATAAAAGTGATTCCTGCGATTTTGAAATAACTTATTAATGTGCAAATGAGGAACATTTAAGAAATAATGTTTCTTTTAAAAGGGGGAAGAAGAGTGAACAACGCTTTATATGTTTCAACAAAGTCTGTTTATTAAATCCTATTCTGTGATCTAATGGATTTAGTAAAGTTGGAGAAGTACTACATAAAAATATTATGTCATATATAAAAAAATATTAAAATTTGATATATACTGTGAAAATATTGCTTACAGTTTTGAAGTCACTTCTTTATGTGTGAATGGGGAATATTTAAGAAACACTGATGTTTTCAAGAAAATGTCGAAAATTTTGTACTAGTTCTAGAAAAAGTTTGATGACATAATCCGCTTCTACGATCGAACGGATTTAGTAAAGTTTGAAAAGTACTGCATAAAAATATTTCAAGATTGAGGAAGAGTTTCTTCAAAACCATCCTGCTTAAAAGAAGATGCTGGAAGAACTTGAGTAATTTGAATCAATAAGTCTAACAAAGTATGTTGACGAAAGTTTGAGAAGCACACAAAAGTGGATGCAGATAAGAATGGTTTGGGAAGAGGTTAAACGTATCAAAATACAACGGTTACGTTGCCTAGGTAATGTTGTCAGAATGAATGAAGAAGCACCTGCGAAGAAGTCTTTTGAAGCCATCACGGTGGTACATGAAAAACCGGGACGGCCAAGAGCCCGATGAAAAGATCAAGTGGTGAGAGGCACCTCGCAACTTGGTGTCAGAGATTAGAGAAGAAGCGCAGAAGGTCGAGGCGCTTGGAAAGCTATTCTACGTTCAGCGAATGGGACAAAAATTCTGTCAAAGCCAATTAAAGTAAAGAGAAATATTAAAATATACTAGTTCGACAATTTAATCGAAGATTAAAAAGCACTGTCAAAAAAATTTTTACAGTTTGAAATTCACTGCATTAAAGTTTGAGAAGCATTGTAAGAAAAATTATATAATTTTTTATTTATCTGATATAGTTTTTTGAGCGCACAACAAGCCGATTACTGGCTTAGGTGTATGTCCATAGTGGCATGAGTGGATTAATATCTGCACCCTCTTTTCAACCTAACCTAACATTTTATTTATCTTCCAGTTCTTTTGATGTAGATCCTTGATTGACAATTTAATAAAAGTTTGCAAGGCACTATCAAAAAATTTTTTTCATAATGAAATGCACCGCATTAAAGTTTGAGAAGCACTTTTGGAGAAAGAAACAAGGTGTAAATATTTTTTTTTAATTTCTTTGCACGTGATGTTGACTTACAAACTTGATTGACAATTTAATCCAAATTAAAGAAGCACTATTAAAAAAAAATATTTATTGATTTATTTCAATTTTAAAAACTTATTTAAAATTTTTTTATTATAATCTTTTTTATTAT
The DNA here is from genome assembly GCF_963082655.1 of Stomoxys calcitrans. Classification (NCBI taxonomy): domain Eukaryota; kingdom Metazoa; phylum Arthropoda; class Insecta; order Diptera; family Muscidae; genus Stomoxys; species Stomoxys calcitrans. Next base: position 38,953,152 of record NC_081553.1, on the reverse strand, counting down.
TACATTAAATTTGTCTGCAAGTCCTTTGATTTACAATTAAGCAATACCAAGAAATTTAAAGTTTGAAATGCACTATATCCTTTACCTTTTATCCTTTACCTTTATCTATACCTTTAGACATTTTTTATTTTTTTTTTTTCAATTTATCTAAACGTGCTTTCGATCTTAAAACTTGATTGACAAGTTAATCAAAGTCTAAGAATCCCATTAAAAAAATAAATTTTTTTTAGCTTGAAATGCACTGCATTACAGTTTCAGAAACACTTTTAGAAAAACAAAGTGCAAATAATTTTTTTTTTTAATTTGTTTCCACGTATTTTTGATTTAAATTTAAGTTTAAGAAGCAATGCCAAAAAAAAATTAAAGTTTGAAATGCACTATACTAAAGTTTGAAAAGTACTTTTGGAATTTTCTTTTTTTTAATTTCTCTAAAAGTGCTTTTGATCTACTTTATTGACAATTTAATCAAAGTTTAAGAAGTAATATCAATTTTTTTTTATTATTATTCTCTCTTCCTCATTTTATTTTTCCATTTTTCTCTATCGTTTTTTTTTCTTTACTCAAAATTTTTTTTTTTTTTGCATTAAAAATTTTAGAACTTCTTTGCTTTTTTTTTCCTTACCTTTTTCATGTGTTTCTTATTCGCCTTCAAATATTTTTCTCAAAAATGTTTACGGTTTTTGTTCAAAGACCTCTGTGTCGTTACTTCTAGCAAAACCCCAACGTGTTGAAAATAAAAAGGAAATTCTTAAAGTTTTAAATCCATATCCGTTTGTTTGTTAATTTAAAGCTGAGTAAGTATGAGTTGTTATAACGGTGATTACGTATATCCGGTATGCTTCGAAAAATGTTGTGTTGTATTGATGATGATGATGTTTATAATTTAAATCCTGTGTGGGCATTCTGGAACATCTTCCACGTTTTTTTTTTATTTAATGAAAATGTTGCCTAAATCTATTTTCTACATTTTCCTTAAAATTTCAAAAATAGTTGTTTAAGGGGGGGAGTGAAGTTGTTTTCTATAAACTGTATACAACTGTATGCATCTTCATCTTCTTCATTATTTTGGTTTGTTTGCCTTTTTCCAAAACAGAAAAGGCTTCTTCTTCTTCTTGTAGGTATTTCATGTTTTTGTTTTTGTTTTTTTTTTTTTGGTGCATATTTTCCATAAACTCTTCCAACGGCTAAAGTATTTTATAACTTTGAGGTTAGGTTATGGGGAAGAGTTTTCCTCATGTTGCACTTTCTTTCTTAGAATTTTGGATTGGAGGAAGGTTTGGGTTCATATGGAACAGGTTATGCCTAATCCTTTGTTGTTGTTGTTGATGTTGTATTCATTTAGTTTTGTCCTATATTTTAATGTTGAGATTTATTGGGCTAAACTTGATTACAAATGTTGTCCATAGTATTCAGCATGTGGATAGTGGGGATAGGCTTGATGGAATCCAGGATCACCAGGAGGGCGGTGCATCATATGGGCCTGACTGTCCATCATATAGCCCATGGGATCATGGCCATAACCGGAGGGACCAGCATGGGGGGTATAGACTGGAAATTAAAAAGAAAAGAGTTAATGTATATGGCTTTGTTGTAAATTTTTTGCCAAAAATATGTTTATTAATATTCCTCTCTAAGTCTTTCTGATTTATTGGCAATTATCGAAACGTATTAAGCTCCTTCATATAAAGCCTTTAATCCGTTTTTCTTTGATGTCTATCTATACAACATAATATATGTAATATTAAACGTATAATTACCTGCACGGTTTGATTGATCAATCATTGGCTGGACAATTCTTCGTCTCGCATTAATGAACCTGTAACGATACAAAAACAAGAAAATAAATATAACAATGAATGCCAGGAAGCGAAAGGTGTATGAGAGACAGGGGGAGAGAGAGAGCACAAAAACATAAATTGATTTTCAAGTAGTATGAAAATCCAATCCTTTGGTTTTAACAAATCATAATTAGGCTTATAATCCCATAAATGTTTATTTCATAAATAATTTATAATATGATTTATAACATCTCATTTTTTTTCCTGCCTTGCCTTGCCTTGCCTTCATAATAATACGCCAGAGATCATGGTAAACTGGGTAGGCAATGGCAATGGGGAGCTAATGCAACTGCTGCTCGCATTGTGACTTGAGACTTCAGTCAGTTTCGGTTCTTAAGAACAACAACCATAAAAAATAATAAGTTTTCTGTGATGTGTTGGTTTTTTTCCAGGCATTTCGTTTTTCATCCTGCATTGAATTTTTTCTTTTTTTTTGTAAATATAACATTGCATTTGTGATAAAAGTCTAAAATGCCGACAATTGTATATATAATATATACTTATATATAGTTATGTTTTTTTTTGTTGTAGGTTTTGGTAGATTGTTTTGCTTGGTTGCGTTTTTTTTTTCTCCTTCCAATAACCACCTAACAACCGAAGCAAAAAGCAGCATCAACTGCAGCTACAGCAGCGGCGGCGGCGGTATTCTCTGAGCTCTAAGCATGAGAAGAAAATGATGATGACGATGGTTGACAAAATCATAACGTGGCCCAAACTGCCAAAGCTAAGCAGCCACAGAAAAAAAACCAAACACGCCATTGACTCAACAAAATTTTGCCGGTGTATAAAGAAAAACAACCTGATTTCGTTTTTTGTGATTATTTTGTTCTTATTCGAGAGTCAGTCGTTTATGTTGCCCCGGGGTTGTTATAGTTTTTGTAACCACAGAATCATGGTCGTCGATTCAGAGTCTCTGTGAGCTACAATTTTTTTCTTTTTTTTAGCCATTTTCAACCATTGATGTTTAATACAAAATATTTTTTTTTTTTTGCTGTTCTTATTCCATGATATTAGCTTTGATTCTTGAATAGGTAGATAATGTTTTTTTTTTTCCTTCAAGTAGGATGGGGGGTTTTCGAACTAACAATTTCTTGGCAAACAAACAACACTTATTTGTAGTAACTAAAGGTTGTTGCTGGTATTGTTGCAAGGCAAAGCGTTTGTTGTGATGTTGGATTTTCGATTTGTTTTTTCTTCACTTCTCTTGCAGCATAACAAAGTTAAAGAGCGAGAGATATGAAGGAAAAAAAAACAACCTTATTATTCTTGGCTACAAATTGAGGTTAATGCACTAAGATTGCTTGTTATTTTGTTGCGGACAAATGTTATTGCTGGCAGAGTTGTTGCTTTCGAGGGTCATTCAATATTTTTTTCCGAAGGCCAGTTAGAAGAAATTAAAAAAAAAAAAAAAAAAAAGTAGTCCTTCCAAGGCATAATTTGTTGAAAAATTTAAATTTTAAAGCATATTTTTAGGGTGTGGAAGATTTCTTTTTTAAGAAAGATATCTGAAGGATGTAATGAATAATTTTGCAGCAAACCAAGATAGAATGTAAGAGATGGCATTGGAATATTAAATCAGCCAGTAACTAAGATCAAAGAAATTTGTAAATCAAAAAAGTTAAAATGTTTGCAGCAACAGCAGAAAGTCTGCTAAAAATAAGGCAGCTGTAGTTTTTTGCTAAAATAGCAAACATTTCCTGCTGCTTTGAAATGAAAAAAGTTTAAAGCAAAAATTCAAATAAATGCTTAAAAATTGGCAAACATTTCAATTAATGGCTGGCAAATGCCTCAATTTTTGCTTAGAAGTTAAAAAAATTGTATGGACTCATTTAAAACCTGTAATTTTGTATAAACACAAGAGAATAGGATTTAAAAACTTAGATTTAACTTAGATTTAATTTTTAAAGCCTACCTTCAGGCTAAGGAAATTTTATTACAATAAATTTTTCAAAATTTTATGCAGGAATTTAAAGTAGAACGATATAAAAAAAGGTTAAAGATCAACAAACAACCTGATTTTTACATATAAAAATTTTTATACAAATTTTTAAAACTTTATTGCATACTTTTGGGTTTTGAATAACTTTCTAGCCATTAATAAGTGAATAGCGTGTAAACTATATTTTTTTGATGAGAAAATGGTTTCTCTCTTTCTGATTGGTACCATAGAAGGCTCCAATAATAAGACCTAGAAAGCTAAAAAATAGGTAATTCGTGAAGAATTTCGTTTTTTGTTTTCAAAAATATAGACATACTTTCAGGAAATTTTTTAGGTTACTTTTTTAATTAAAAAAAAACATACTTTTGGTTGGTTTTAATATACTTCAGTAGTAAAAAATAGGATAGTACTTTTTGTTTTAAATTTGATAGGAAAATCATAGGTTTCCTGTCAGAAATTTTAAATAAGATTTAATTTTTAAAGCCTTCTTTTAGGCTAAGGAAATTTTATTGCTATAATTTTTTTGAAATTATATGAAGATTTAAAAGAAGCTTAAAGATCAACAAGCAGCCTAATCTTTACCTATAAACATTTTAATTCCATTTTTTAAGTTTATTGCATACTTTTAGGGTATAAATCATTTTCTAGCTGACAATAAGAGAAAAGGGTGAAACTATATTTCTTTGAGCAAATTCAATAAGAATATGATTTCTTCTAAAAAAAAACTTCTAAAATTTTCTTTTAAAAAAATTTTATTTTTGACTAACATGACATTTTTATAGTCTACTTTCCACTGTTCCTTGGTGGAATGTTCATGGCCAAAATTCGCAATTTGCAATTTTACTTTTAGGCTTATACAATTTAACTAAAATTTTCCTATTAGAATAAAAAACACGTTTTGGCATAGAAGGCTTTAGTCATAAGGCTAAGAAAGTTAGTTCGTTAAGAATTATGTTTTTTATTTCCAAAAAAATTAGAGCATACTTTCAGGTAATTTTCTTTTTTCGTCACTTTTCAATAAAAAAAAAAACATACTTTTGGGATGTTATAATTTTCAAGTGGAATATAAGAGAATAAAATGTATTGTTTTTTACTTTGATAGGAAAATTATAGGTTTCCTTTCAAAAGTTTTAAATTTTAACTAAGATTGAATAAATCCCTTAAAAAATTCCCTTCAAAAAATTTAGATTTTAACTAACACGTTTATTTTTTATGCTTGGGAAATTTTGCCAAAATTTTCCAATCACTATAAAAAGTACGATTGTAGCATAAAAGGCTCTAAGAAAAACATTTAGAAAGCGAAAAAGGGACAATTCGTTACGAATTTAGTTTTTTATTAAAGAAAAATCATAGCATACTTTTAGGTTTTGTGTCATTTTCTTAATAAAAAATAAAAATAAATAATTTTATAATCCCTTCAACAAATCGGCTATGCAAATTTACCCACGAACATTCCTAAAGGCCTTCCAACATAGGCCATCATTAGTTAGGGGATATCTACCACAAAAATTTTACCTGATGTTCTTGCTGAATTCGAACACAGGCTTTCAGCATTATAGATAGACGTTAAAACCTCTGCTTTGTGGGGAACCACGGCTACCAGGGAGTTAAAAAAATTTCTTTCTTCGAAGATTCTCATTATCTTGTATGGTTTTTTTCTTATGGGAATTATTCTAAAGCATACATTTAGGCTTCGATTAAGCGTTTTTTTACCATCTCGCAAATGATAAGTAATGAAATGCTTTCTTCTACTACTGTTAGAATTGACCACTTTCACCAGAATTAAAAGGATAAGAGGGATAAAGAGTGACCTCAGTAGATTAATAAATAGATCCTTAAACAGAATCGCTTCAAAAACTATGAATTATCTTATATTGTGTAATCTTTATGCCCTCTTCTTAGCTTTTTTCCCCCCATAATCTGTTTCCCTTCTTTTCTATAACGACTGTTCGGGGGCCCAACATTTTGTTTTTTTTTTTTTCAAATATTGAAATTGTATAATTTTTCTTCATAATCATTATTTAATTTTTGTAAAGAACCTTCAGGATTTTTTTATTGGATTTTATTCATGTAATGTTTTTTGGTTTTGAACTTACCAATTATTAACTTGTAATATCGTCAGGCCGGTATCTTGTGCCAATTGTTTTTTCTGATCTTCGGAGGGGTAGGGATGCTAAAAATAGAAAAATACGAAAAATTATTATTTAAAAAAAGTCACACATTTTATAGCGATAAAAATAAACGTAAACATATTTTTTTTATATTGAACCAAAAAAAAAAACAGTAGCCCTCAAAATATGGCATAAGTCTCATCAATCATATGAATTTCAAATATTTTGTACACGCTTTTGCCTATCATTTATACCAACTGACAGTTTGTTGGTTTATCTAAGACAAAAGATATTTCTATTAAAAAAAAAAAAACGAAAACATTTATATATGGACATAAATTAAATAAAAATTAAGGCATACATAGAAACAAAACAAATGATTATCTTTTTGTTATGGGGGGAGGGGAGATGGTGAACCAACAATTCTTAACGCCATTAGGTAAGCATTTCACTTGTGTCAAAAGTCCAGGGTAATCTAATACTTTCCCATTATCTGTATTTTTTTTTTTTGTTTTACTGTTTAGTGAAAGCCAGTAAATGTACTTAAAATGTCCTCATTTTGTTTTCTGGCTGGGCCAATGTTTGAAAATGTTTAATGTCTGCTTAAGTTATTTTAGATCAATCTACTATAGAAGTCAACACAAATTTAATATTTTTTTCTATACTAAAGGGGAATTTTGTATGCACATTGCACATATTTTCATTTGGGGGCTTTAGTTTGATTTTTTTTTTTTTTTGAGGGGGGTTTTTACAATGTTGGCTCATTGGTCTTTTGGCTGCTTGGTCGGCTGCCACAACCACCTCCCCCATAAATTCTTTTTCGATATCGCATTGTCGAAATCCATGTCTACATGCCGCCTTAGTGGCGTCAGTATGTAAACAATAATTGTTGTTATTACTATGATTTTTGTATTTTTTTTTCCTGCAACGCACATTGCAAGCCTCACGGCTTCATATCATCGAATCATAACAACAATTCTAAACAAATCTATTTACAATCATCACCATTCCACACTAAAAAAAAAACTAAAAAAAAAATTATACACGGCTCGTTTGCAGCTAAAAAAGAGAAATATCGATTGAAGTACTTGAAATGCAATATCATTGCACCATATCGCATAGCACTCAACAATTATGCGTGTGTTTTGTTTTCGAAGAGCAAAGGAGGACAAGGAGGGGATGCCACACAAACCTACAACGACACCAATATGGTGTGGTTGCTGTCCAAACCATCTGTGGGCCACAAGCTTCTACTCCAGAAGAAGTGATATCGGGGGTTTTTTTTTTTTGTATTGTAGAGCATTTCTCTAAGAATGTGGCGTCGATCATGGTGGTATTTATTAAAACAACACCATTGGTTTTTTTTGTCGAATATCATGGTGTTAAGTCCCATCTTGATTAGGTGTAGGGACTTTGGCATACCATATACGTTTAGGGTAGCCCCTGCTGTTGTTTCCAATCTAATCATAAGTTGTAATCTCTTTTGTAATATTTTCCAACTCCCTCCCCTTACCCATCCATATGTAATCTAAACAATGTGGCGCTTATAATTTTTGGCTTTCAAACAAAATATGTTTGTAATCTTATTGATTTTTTCCAAAAATACAGTAGCCTATGTTTATTTTATGATTAATCGAAATAAAAAGTGTATTTGTGCATGTGTAAAGAAGATAAAACTAAAGGGTAATGTAAATAATTTTGGGAAAAATTGGGGAAAAAAAATTGGTTTTGTTGAAAAGAAAAATCCAATGAAGTAGAGGCATACCATAAACTCCAGTAGACTAAAGGGGAGATTGTTCTAAAAGATCGCTATTCGCTTTCTTCCTTACTCCGATCTATCTTCAAACACCCACTCCAACTACTTATTAAGACCATGTTAAGAAACTATGCCAAATCTATCCAATATCTTCATACTAGAAGAATATCGATTGACCGACGGAAGGACAGACCCGAATTCAACAAAATTGTTTTAACTAAACTTTAAGGATTTGGTTTTTTTCTCATATTTAAATATCGTTCAGCTGCTTTTAAACACCCACGCCATGGCCTCTATGAATACCTTGTCAACATTTTGATTGACATACCCCTTTCAAGGATCACATTTTTCCACATATCCTGTTTCTTCTGCATTTCAATAGGATTCACACACAAAAAGGAAGTTAGTTTTAATTACCGCTTAAATAACTGCCGCTTTGGCATTGTGTTTGTTAAACCCCTTTTTGGCACTCTCCATTTTTTTTTTGCAAGAGCCACAAATCACCACAATTGATTTCCTAAAGCTGTACGCAAGAGAAAAGTGAAACCAGGCACGAGTCACTAGTCACTACTTCCGGCAGCTGAGGGAGGAACAAAGATTTTGTTAAGAATGAAATCGAAAAAGTGAAAGAATACCAGCAAGAGAGAAATAAGTTTGGCCGGGATCGCATTTGACGAGTTCTTTACCCGGTAAAGAATAATGGATAAGAGTTGCTATGCAAGCTATAGTCAGATTTGAACCATAAACAAAGTGAATGTTGAAGACCACAGTAGAAGTCATTGTGCAAAATGTCAGCCAAATTGTGCCCCATAGGCTCAAGAAGTAATATCGGAAGATCAGTTTATATGGGAGCTGTTACCGGCTTTATATCGATTCAGATCCTATTTGACACGTATGTGGAAGATCATGGGAAAAGCCGTTGTAAAAAATTTCAGCCAAATCGCATAAGAATTGCGCCCTCTATTGGCTCAAGAAGTCAAGATCCAAAATCAATATCAGCAAAATGGCGCCTTTTTGGGATTTAGACCTTAAAGCTGAAGATCGGTCTCTATGGCAAATGCAAATTTTGCCCACGAACATTCCATTAAGGAACTGGGCCAAACTTCTCTGCCAAATCGCATAAGAATTGCGCCCTCTATTGGCTCAAGAAGTCAAGATCCAAGATCAATATCAGCAAAATGGCGCCTTTTCTGGGCTTGAGACGTTAAAGCTGATGATCGGTTTCTATGGCAAATGCAAATTGGCCCATGAGCATTCCATTAAGGAAGAGGAATTGCGCCCTCTATTGGCACAAGAAGTCAAGATCCAAGATTAATATCAGCCAAATGGCGCCTTTTCTGGGCTTAAGACGTTAAAACTGAAGATCGGTCTCTATGGCAAATGCAAATTTTGCCCATGAACATTCCATTAAGGAAGAGGGCCAAACTTCTCTGCCAAATCGCATAAGAATTGCGCCCTCTATTGGGACAAGAAGTCAAGATCAAAAATCAATATCAGCAAAATGGCGCCTTTACTGGGCTTTAGACGTTGAAAGCTGAAGATCGGTCTCTATGGCAAATGCAAATTTGCCCATGAACATTCCATTAAGGAAGAGGGCCAAACTTCTCAGCCAAATCGCATAAGAATTGCGCCCTCTATTGGCTCAAGAAGTCGAGACCCAAAATCAATATCAGCAAAATGGCTCCTTTTTGGGCTTTAGACTTTGAAGCTAAAGATAGGTCTATATGGCAAATGCAAATTTTACCCATGAGCAGGGACAAACTTCTCACATATCAATGAGTGCAGTCCGATTCAAGTTTTAAGCTCTATGCTAAGAGGGCCTCCTTTATATAGCCGAGTCCGAATGGCGTGCCGCAAATTGACACCTCTTTTGAGGAGAAGTCTTTACACGGCATAGTACCTCGCAAATGTTGCCAGCATAAGTAGGGATAACAACCGCTAAACATTTTATGATGGTCTCGCTAGGATTTGAACCCAGACGTTAAGCGTCATAGACGGACATGCTAAGCTCTGCGCTATGGTGGCCTTCACCGTAGCGCATAGAGACCACCGCCACCCATATCTAAATGTAGCCTACTCTGGATCATATTCGGGACAGTTGTTGGTAGTTTTGATACAATTCCCTGTTCCAAATTTCAGCGAAGTCGGGTATTAAATGCGCCTGTTATAGGCCTAACATCCAAAATCGGCAGGCCGGTCTATGTGGCAGCTATACCCGAATTTGTTCCCATCTGGACCATTTTTATACCCTGCACCACCATGGTGGTATAGGGTATTATAGATTTGTGCATGTGTTTGCAACGCTAAGAAGGAGAAGAGCTAGACCCATCGATAAGTATACGGATCGGCTTAGAATCACTTCCGGATTCGATTTAGCTATGTCCGTCTGTCTGTCCATGTATTCTTGTAAGCAAGGTACAGGTCGCATTTGTTGTCCGATTTTCACAAAACTTTGCATAAGTGTCTTTTTTGGTCCAAGCACGAACGCTATTGATTTTGAAATAAATCGTTCCAGATTTAGATATAGCTCCCATATATATCTTTCATCCGATGCGCCCTTTTAAAGCTGTAGAAGCCACAATATTGGTCCGATCCTTACAAAATTTGGCACGAAGTGTTTTTTTTAACCACCCAAAATGCTTGCAAAATTTTATTGAAATCGGTCCAGATTTAGATATAGCTCCCATATATATCTTTCATCCGATATGCCCTTTTAAAGCTGTAGGAGCCGCAATTTTAGTAAGATCTCTACGAAATTTAGCATGAAATGTTTTGTATGACGTTCCAATATGTGTGCAAAATTTCATCTAAATCGGTTCAGATTTAGATATAGCTCTCATATATAACTTTCGTCCGATTTGACCTATAAAGGCTGTAGAAGGCACAATTTCGGTCCGATCTTTACAAAATTTGGCACGAAGTGTTTTTATTAACGACCCAAAATGCTTGAAAAAATTTATTGAAATCGGTCTAGATTTAGATATAGCTCCCATATATATATTTCGTCCGATTTGACCTATAAAAGCTGTAGACGGCACAATTTTGGTCCGATCTTTACAAAATTTGCCACGAAGTGCTTTTTGTGACGTCCCAATATGTGTGAAAAATTTCATCATAATCGGGTCAGATTTATATATAGCTCCCATATATTACTTTCGTCCGATTTCACCTTTAAAGGCTGTAGAAAGCACAATTTTGTTCCAATCTTTACAAAATTTGGCACGAAGTGCTTTTTGTAACGTCCCAATACGTATGCAAAATTTCATCTAAATCGGTTAAGATTTAGATATAGCTCTTATATATAACTTTCGTCCGATTTGACCTATAACGGCTGTAGAAGGCACAATTTCGGTCCGATCTTTACAAAATTTGGTACGAAGTGCTTTTTGTGACGACCCAATACGTGTGCAAAATTTTACCATAATCGGATCAGATTTAGATATAGCTCCCATGTATATCTTTCACCCGATATGGCCTTTTAAAGATGTAGTAGCCACAATTTTGCTAAATTGGGCTGAAATGTTCCATGTTGTCTTCTGCTATGACTTCCAACATCTATGCCTTGTACAATTCAATCAGTCTATAAGCTGATATAGCTCCCACATAAACCGTTCTCTCTATGATCCTTGCTCGGTTCGTAGAAGCTTTTGTAGTTGCTGGTTTGACATAAGTTCGGTACGTGGAATAAAATTATGTCCTTCAACGACATTTCTTTTGTATAAATTTTGAGCAGAATCCATATTGGTGGGCTCCCAAGATTCGTCTCAGGCGAACTTATCCCGCTGTTATTTGTTCTTATTTTATTATATGCAACGATTGTTTTCTTTGTTTTAATGTCTATCGTAATATTTTAAATCCATAGCAATTTTTTTTAAATTTTTTCATTTTTCCTCCCCTTACATTCTTCTAATCTCTCATATTTTCTATTGCAATATGTTAATATGCCCTTAGAGGGAGTGTTTTGTTTGCATATATGGGCAGCAACAAGACAAAAAAAAACACACACACCGCACAACACAAAATGATGGACAGCCACACCATCAGCCAAAGTAAACCTAGACATGGAGACATACAAAAGGTGGAGCATTCCCTAAAAGTACTGACACCTAGACATACAGCTAGCATACCATGAATAAGGATAAACTATCTTTACAAATGGCAAATATATGGATGGACAGACAGATAGATATTGGAAATATTTCTTTTTACCATATATACATAGCACATATATTATATATGGGCAAGCTTAAAAAGGATAACAAGAAAATGCATTCTCATCATCATCATCATCATCATGTAGAATATAATACACAAAAGGTATGGTTTGATGTTTATATGTGAATGCATGTGTTTTACATACATCTGGATTGTATTGAGATTGTCCAACCCTCAGACAATAGACCAAGGATATATTTGTGTTGAAATTTTTGCAATTTCAAAACATTATTTGTTTGGATATATGTGAGTGTGTGTGTGTGTGTGTGTGTGAGTACATACATGTGTATGTAGAACATATAAAATGTTTTCTAGCATTGTAGAAAAATTCAATAATACAAAATACAAATGGGCAAAACCTGACCAAAATGTCCTTGTTAGTACAAGACATATAAGGGATTGCCAATATGGGGTAGTACACGCCAATTTAAATATTGGTATTAAATAAGTTTAAAATATTAATTTTTAAACGAAATCGTAAGAAGAATGTAATTTCCTACACAACTCACTGTCTCAAATATCAGCGACATCCAATAATAAACGCGCCTTTTATGACCCCACAACCTTAGATCGAGAGATCGGGCTATATGGCAGCTATATCCAAATCTGAACCGATCTGTGTCATATTGCAGAAGAATGTCGAGGTGCTTAATTAAACCCACTGTCCCCAATTTTGGCCACATCGGACAATTAATGCGCCTTTTATGGGCCCAAACCTTTAATCGAAAGATCGGTCTGTATCGCAGCTATATCCAAATCTGAACCGATCTGTGCCATATCGCGGAAGAACGTCGAGGGCCTTAATTTAACCCACTGTCCCCAATTTCTGCCACATCGGACAATAAATGCGCCTTTTATGGGCCCAAAACCTTTAATCGAGAGATTGGTCCATATGGCAGCTATATTCAAATCTGGACCGATCTGAGTCGAATTAGCAACAGATATCGAAGGGCTTATCACAACTCACTGTCCCAAATTTCAGCAAAATCGGATAAAATATGTGGCTTTTATGAGCCTAGGACCCTAAATCGTAGGATCGGTCTATATGACAGCAATATCCAAATCTGGACCGATCTGGATCAAATTGATGGAGGATGTCGAGGGGCCTAACACAACTAACTGTCCCAAATTTCAGCAAAATCGGGTAATAAATGTGGCTTTTATGGGCCTAAGATCCTAAATCGTAGGATCGCTCTATAAGGCAGCTATATCCAAATCTGGACCGATCTGAGCCAAATTAACAAAGGATGTCGAAGGGCTTGTCACAACTCACTGTCCTAAATTTCAGCAAAATCGGATAATAAATGTGGCTTTTATGGGCCTAAGACCCTAAATCGGAGAATCGCTCTATATGGCAGCTATATACAAATCTGAACCGATCTGGGCCAAATTGCAGAAAGATGTCGAGGGGCCTAGCACAACTCACTGTCCCAAATTTCGGCGACATCGGACAATAAATGCGCCTTTTATAGGTCCAAAACCTTAAATCAAGAGATCGGTCTATATTGCAGCTATATCCAAATCTGGACCGTTCTAGACCAAATTGAAGGGAGATGTCGAAGGGCCTAACATAACTCACTGTCCCAAATTTTGGCGACATCGGACAATAAAAGCGCCTTTTATGGACCCAAGACCTTAAATTGAAAGATCGGTCTATATAACAGATATATCCATATCTGAACCGATCGGAGCCAAATTGAATGGGAATGTCCGTGGGCTTAACACAACAAAATGAATATACCCCCATCTTTCGGTGGTGGGTATAAAAGGTTATCTCTTAAAAATTTTAATCAAATATCTAAACTTAGGAATATTTTTAAGTGAAAATTTTTAAAATCTCAACTGATATGTGAGCAGACACTGCTATCCACATAAATCGCCTTTGGATATAAAGAAAGTTACTCCAAATCTATATAAAATAAGTTTATTGCATCGCAATTACTAACCGACTGTCTACTCTTATGTCCATCCGTTCACCTGCTGTTTGTCTATCTGGCATCTGTCTGTCTGTCCGTATGTCTCTACGACTGTCTGTTCGTCTGTCTGTCTATCCGTTTGACTTTCCCTTTGTCTGTTCGTCTGTTTGATTGTTTGTCAGTCTGTTTGTCCTTCCATCAACCCATCTGTCTCTATGTCAATCCGTCTGTCTGTCAATCCGGCTGTCTGTCTGTCCATTTATCTCTACGCCTTTCTCTCAGTCTGCGTTTTTAATTTTTTCATTTATTTATTTATTTATTTTTTTTTTGTATGGAATACCCCATACACCTCTACAAGGATATACAAGATTTAGCATAAGAAAACGGTAAATTTCACGCAACAAATGACAACTTCGACAGATAGCACAACAACAGCAAAAAGACTTGTGATATTTTATGTTTTGTTAGTTGAAAACACACCCACTCATACAAAGGCTCCCACACACACACACACACACACACATATACACACTCATTTCATATTCAATATACAATAGAATGCTTTACAATTCCTTTGGTATATCCTATGGAATAGATGTATTGATTATTTTACAAAATGTACAACTGCACAAGTCGTTGAATTGCAGTTTTATGTTATTGTCATTTGCTATTGGAATACTACACCCCCCCCCCACAACCCCCAAAACAGGTCAACTTTCCCTATTGCCATATTGACTAAGGATAGCAACTTAGAATGCATTTCGTCTTTTTGGCATAACAATGTAATGTAAAATGCAATGCATTGCAATGCAATTGTTGTGGTATAACTTAGGACATATCCTAGTATGGAATAGATTTGTCTTTTGCATTGAGTATGAGTGTGTGTGTGTGTAATGTGTGTGCATGCTGGTAGTTTTAACAAATCGTAGGGCGTGTTTTATATGTATTTGTTTTGCAAACCATAAATTTCCTTAAAATATGTATATGAACGTACGTTTGAGAATGTGTCTGTGCAGGATATAAAACATTCATATTACATATTATTGGCAGATTGCTTTGAAGGTCCTTTATAACATTTGCATGCATGAATCCATGCATATTTCAATGAGTTCTTGTATATGCTAATACTTCAAGACGTTCATTGTTGTTGTTCAAATTGACCACTTTGACCACTCTGTAGTCATCGTTTTTGGTATCCACTGATTGCTGTACTGGTACTCTGCTACTCTTTTGGCTTTTTGGCATTATGGCAGGAAATGGGAGGTGTATCCCTCTGTTGTCTCCCATTGATAATGTAAACATGGGCAAATATAATTAAAATGAAATTAATTGCTGACGTTTGTGCATTAAATGGTATGAATGAAAATGGATATCGTTAGAACTACCATTGAAAATGGAAAGAGAGGAAAGGTTAAGGCAATAGTTGAACTCTGAATATGGAAGATATGGGGAAAGACTAGAAAAGATTTAGGATAAGATCTAGCATCGAAACGGATTTTAGGACAAGTATTAGCAATATCAGAGAAATTTTAATCTCACAGGTGGATTCAATGTATGACAGAAGACCAGATTGGGCATCAAGTAAGGTATCTCAAAGGGGCCTAACCTAAAAAAAGGTTTTTTTTTTGGATTTTTCATACCTTCCACCATAGGATGGGGAAATACTAATTTCGTCATTCTGTTTGTAACTACTCGAAATATTCGTCTGAGACTCCATAAAGTACATATATTCTTGATCGTCGTGACATTTTATGTCGATTTAGCCATGATACAATGACTTCTACAATGTTCAGCATTCGTTTATGGTCCGAATCGGACTATAACTTGATATTGTTCCAATAGCATAAAAGTTCTTATTCAATTTTTATTGTTTGCCTAAAAGAGATATCACGCATAGAACTCGACATATGCGATCCATGGTGGAGGGTATATAAGATTCGGTCCGGCCGAACTTAGCACGCTCTTACTTGTATCACCTTAAATGTTACCCAACTTATTTGCAATTATGCAAAACCAAAAAAAAAGAAGATTGTCACCTTTAAGCCAATGAAATCTGCAATCATGCAAAATTTTTACACAATACTATGTTAATTAAAATTAATATGTGTTGTAAGGCTAATTAAAAATTATTTGAATATTTTTGTAATATATTTTTTTGTTTGCCCCCTCCAACACTCATCTGTGCAGCATTTTATAACTGATTAAAATGAACAACGACAACAACAACAATACTAACAAACACCTCAATTAAATAACAGCCTAACAACGGCCAGCAACTCAAAAGTATTACCAGACTTGGTGGTGGTATAGTAGGCAACGACGTTATTTTGACCATTGCATTATACTACACGGCTGACTTTTGAGTTCAAGTTTTACCACTTAACATTAAATGCAATTAGACAAAAATACAAAAAGCAACAACAATCAACTGCATATAGGAATCTGAATCTATAGATGCGATATAGGATGTATGTTCATTTATACATTTCTACAATTATTATTATTTTTTTTTTTTCTTTTTGAAAAAGAAGAAAAAATTTTTACACACACACACACATCAACTCTTGAGCTTGGAGATAAGATCTAAAAGTTGTTATAATCAAACTTGCTACTAGGTTTTCCACTGTCAGCCACAGCAAGCTAGGCAGCTAGCCAGCCAACCAGCCAGCCCAGTTGTTGCTGACGTTTGTTGGCTGTTTTCAGTTGGCTTTATGACCGTTGCTGCTGCTAACGCTTAATAGCGTTTAGTTAGCAAATAGAGAAAAAAAAAAAAAACAAATAATAATGACAGCAAACAACTTTAGGAGATATAAGAAAAGAAGGGTGGCCAAAAAAAAGAAAAAAAAAAATAAATAAAAAAAGGAAAGTTAAAAATAATTAAAAAATAAATAAAAAATTATAAAAATTTAAAAATATCAGAAAAACTAAAGAAGTTTTATTCTATTTTTTTATTTTGTTTTATTTTATTTTTTTTATTCTATTTTATTTTATTTTATTTTATTTTATTTTATTTTATTTTATTTTATTTTATTTTATTTTATTTTATTTTATTTTATTTTATTTTATTTTATTTTATTTTATTTTATTTTATTTTATTTTATTTTATTTTATTTTATTTTATTTTATTTTATTTTATTTTATTTTATTTTATTTTATTTTATTTTATTTTATTTTATTTTATTTTATTTTAATTTTAATTTTAATTTTTTATACCCACCACCGAAGGATGGGGGTATATTCATTTTGTCATTCCGTTTGCAACACATCGAAATATCCATTTCCGACCCTATAAAGTATATATATTCTTGATCAGCGTGAAAATCTAAGACGATCTAGACATGTCCGTCCGTCTGTCCGTCTGTCCGTCTGTCTGTTGAAATCACGCTACAGTCTTTAAAAATTGAGATATTGAGCTGAAATTTTGCACAGATTCTTTTTTTGTCCATAAGCAGGTTAAGTTCGAAGATGGGCTATATCGGACCATATCTTGATATAGCCCCCATATAGACCGATCCGCCGATTTAGGGTCTTAGGCCCATAAAAGCCACATTTATTATCCGATTTTGCTGAAATTTGGGACAGTGAGTTGCGTTGGGCCTTTCGACATCCTTCGTCAATTTGGCTCAGATCGGTCCAAATTTGGATATAGCTGCCATATAGACCGATCCTCAGATTTAGGGTCTTAGGCCCATAAAAGCCACATTTTATATCCGATTTGGATGAAATTTGGCACAGTGAGTTGTGTTAGGCCCTTCAACATTCCTCGTCAATTTGGCCCAGATCGGTTCAGATTTGGATATAGCTGCCATATAGACCGATCTTCCGATTTATTGTCTTAGGCCCATAAAAGCCACATTTATTATCCGATTTTGCTAAAATTTGGGACAGTGAGTTGCGATGAGCCTTTCGACATCCTTCGTCAATTTGGCCCAGATCGGTCTAAATTTGGATATAGCTGCCATATAGACCGATCCTCAGATTTAGGGTCTTAGGCCCATAAAAGCCACATTTTATATCCGATTTGGATGAAATTTGGGACAGTGAGTTGCGTTGGGCCTTTCGACATCCTTCGTCAATTTGGCTCAGATCGGTCCAAATTTGGATATAGCTGCCATATAGACCGATCTTTCGATTTAAGGTTTTGGGCTCATAAAAAGCGCATTTATTGTCCGATGTCGCCGAAATTTGGGACAATGACTTGTGTTGGGCCCTTCGATATTTGTCTTTAATTTGGCTCAGATCGGTCCAGATTTGGATATAGCTGCCATATAGACCGATCTCTCGGTTGAACAATGACTTGTAGTTATAAGCATTTGGTCTAAATCGGATGATATCTATAGAGCTGCTATGGGGCTTAAGGTATGCATTTTTCACTGGATTTTGACGAAATGTAGTTCACATATATACCCGAGGTGGTGGGTATCCAAAGTTCGGCCCGGCCGAACTTAACGCCTTTTTACTTGTTTTATTTTATTTTATTTTATTTTATTTTATTTTTTTTTATTTTATTTTATTTTATTTTATTTTATTTTATTTTATTTTATTTTATTTTATTTTATTTTATTTTATTTTATTTTATTTTATTTTATTTTATTTTATTTTATTTTATTTTATTTTATTTTATTTTATTTTATTTTATTTTATTTTATTTTATTTTATTTTATTTTATTTTATTTTATTTCATTTTATTGTATTTTATTTTATTTTATTTTATTGTATTTTATTTTATTTTATTTTATTTTATTTTATTTTATTTTATTTTATTTTATTTGCATTTTATTTTATTTTATTTTATTTTATTTTATTTTATTTTATTTTATTTTATTTTATTTTATTTTATTTTATTTTATTTTATTTTATTTTATTTTATTTTATTTTATTTTATTTTATTTTATTTTATTTTATTTTATTTTATTTTATTTTATTTTATTTTATTTTATTTTATTTTATTTTATTTTATTTTATTTTATTTTATTTTATTTTATTTTATTTTATTTTATTTTATTTTATTTTATTTTATTTTATTTTATTTTATTTTATTTTATTTTATTTTATTTTATTTTATTTTATTTTATTTTATTTTATTTTATTTTATTTTATTTTATTTTATTTTATTTTATTTTATTTTATTTTATTTTATTTTATTTTATTTTATTTTATTTTATTTTATTTTATTGTATTTTATTTTATTTTATTTTATTTTATTTTATTTTATTTTATTTTATTTTATTTTATTTTATTTTATTTTATTTTGTTTTATTTTATTTTATTTTATTTTATTTTATTTTATTTTATTTTATTTTATTTTATTTTATTTTATTTTATTTTATTTTATTTTATTTTATTTTATTTTATTTTATTTTATTTTATTTTATTTTATTTTATTTTATTTTATTTTATTTTATTTTATTTTGTTTTATTTGCATTTTATTTTATTTTATATATTTTTTTTTAAATCCCCTAACCCCTGGCAACACTAGCCACCACCAACACTCAACCGCCTTTAAATAATCATATATAAATGCTTTATTAGCCAAAGCAATTTGGTTGATGTTGTAGTAGAATCGTCAGTGGCAACAGCGGCACTATTGGGGCTATTAGAGCTGTTGCTCTGAATGTTTTCTATGGTGGCATTTGGATAGGAGGAGGAGATTTGTGTTTTGTGTATAATTTTGTTGTGTTTTTTTTTTTTTATTTTGCTATAATAATATTTAGCCGGCCATATTTGTTAGCAAAAGGTAATGATGAGGTGGGGTGGGGAAACTTAAGTAGGGGTGTGGGTCCCAACAATACGCAAAATCATTAATGGCTGCCATTGGTTGTCTAGCCTCTCAGAAAGCTCTCAACAAACAGCCAGCTAACCAACCAAACAGCCATTTAATGTCGAATGAAAAAAAAAAAAAAAAAAGCAAACTCAAGATACCAGATAGATGATAGCAGAGATATAGATATGACGTTAAACAACTTTCACGTGTAAAATTTTGAAAAAAAATATACCAAAAACAAATATCTGCCCGTTATAGAAACCAACACAAGAAAGACCAAGTAGAGATTTGTTAAAAAAAAAAATAATTCCCAGCAAAGGCAATTTTTGCACAGAAAGACACTTAGAATTTAAACAGAAAACAAACCAAATGCCTTTTTCTTAGCAAACCAAAAGATGTTTGCTTATCTGAAACTAGCATTAAATCCCAACAAGTCTCATAACCCTTTTTCCTTAATCCTCTGTAATACCTTAAAGTGTAATTTGGTGGTCAGTTTAGTTGGTTATCCTAACTTCCTGTGGCTGCACAAACAAAATATAAAATTTTATTAGCTAAGGAATTTGCCCATGTACTTCAAAGCCACCCCACTTTCTTGCCCTCTTTGAAAAGTAATCTTAATGGCTAACCCTGTTTGTAAGGTTGGCAAGGCAAAAAACAGAAGATGCACTAAGGAAATCATGATTGAACTTTTTTCTATGATTTTTTTTCTTCTTCGATTTAAAACTACTTTTGCACAACGATTTTAGTTGGCCATAAATGAAGCATATCAAAATACTTTTTATTTCCGGTCACTGGATAATATCAAATGGAGTCATTTCTTGGCTGACTTTGGGGACCAAAAACCAGCAGTCATTTGTGTGTAAAAAAAGGGGTTAATGTTTCATTTCATGACCAGTTAAGGATTACATTTATAGTTGTTTTGAAAGGATAACGATTTTAGCTTCTCTTTTTTTTGTGGCGTAGAACAATTTGTTAAAAGATTTGGCCATAAGATTTTAAGGGCAATTTGCAAAAATAAACAACAATCACTTTGATATGGAAATTTTAGTTTAAAAAATCGAAACATGCCCCCTCCATGCAACAAAGAAACCCGTTTAAAAGATAATTTCAGTAAGAAATTTAAATATTATTTGATTCATAAAAAAATTGGATCTTTTCATAAGATGACAGAAAAATCTACTGCACGCAGAATAAACAGATTCTCCATTGCAAATTTGTTCCATGAACATTCCATTAAGGAAATAAGGCAAACTTCTCACATATCACTGAGTGAAGTCCGATTCTAATGTTAAGCTCAATGAAAAGCGACCTCCTTTTTATAGCAGAGTCCGAAAGGCGTGCCGCAAAGCGACACCTCTTTGGGGAGAAGTTTTAACATGTCATAGTACCTCACAAATGTCTCCAGCAATAGGAGGGGATAACCACTTCTGAAAAATTTTTCTGATGTTCTCGCCAGGATTCGAACCCAGGCGTTCAGGGCCATAGGCGGACATGCTAAGCTCTGGGCTACGGTGGCCTATATAAATAAAGTAAGTCATGGCCCTCTTTTATCCCATTGAAGCCCTAAAAAAGACAATTTCATTCCTAAAATCACTGAAGTGCCTTTCAAACTGTAATTTTTTTTTAAATATTACTTAATAGACCATGCCCCACACATGGAAATTTGTCCATCTGTAAGTAGGTTGATGCAAGTCCTACTTCTTTCCAATTAGAACCTTGAAAAAGTCAATTAAGTTTTGGAAAACACATGAAATGATTTTCAAACTGTAATTTTTTTTATTTTTAAATTTTAAATCACAAACTAACCAATATGCACACGTGGAAATTGAATTCTCTGTAAATTAGCTGATATAAATAAGTCCACCTTCTTGCCATTAAGGCCTTAAAAAAATAATGTGGTTTAAAATTCGTGAAGTGCTTTTCAAACTATACTTATTATTTTCTAATTTTAAATTTAGTAAATTCATCATGCTGCACACATGGTATCCTTAGGGTAACCTTAGAACGTTTTGCTAAAATAATGCTAGACTAATGACATCCCATTCAAACCTCAACAAATTCAATTCAATTTAAAAATTCATAGAGTGCTTTTTAAAGCTTTTCAAACTTTTTAAACTTAGTAAATTCATCATGCTGCACACATGGTGACCTTGGGGTAACCTTGGAACGTATTCCTAAAATAGTGCTAGACTAATGACATTCTATTCAAACCTCGACAAATATAATTCAATTTAAATATTCATAGAGTGCTTTTTAAACTATAAAATTTTGTTAATATTTTTTACTTAAATAAAAAATTAAAAATAATAAATATGCTGCAGATACAGTTACTCCATTTCTATCAAGCAACATAATGTATGTCTTATGACTCTTCCAATAAAGCCTCAAATAGTTTTTAAAAACTGGGATGTGCTTTTCAAACTACGGCTTTGTTAAGACTTTTAATATAATTTCTTTTAGAAATAAACCTCTCTTGACAAACGTAGTATTCTTTGAAAAGATAATGCAAGTCTTATAAATCTCCAATTAAAGCCTACAGAAAACAAAAAGTTCCTAAAATCTATGTAGTGCCTTTTCAACTATATGTGTTTATTTTTTAATTTTAAAGTAAACCATGTTGCCCTCATTATGGCTGTATTATTTCTTGAAGAGATAGTGGTTTTCTTTCGATTTTCCTATTTGAAACTTGAAAAAATCAGTTAGATTCCAAAATTAATAAAGTGCTTTTCAAACTTTAAATTGTCTAGTTTTGCTTTCGTTTTGTGAAAATTAACCATTTTGCACACACGCTACTTTTTATATTTCTTTGGCGATATTGTGTTTGTCTTGTGTTTCACCCACTAAAGCCTTGATAAATCAAACAACTTCTACGAACTATGAAGTGCTTTCTAAACTATTTTTTTATAATTTTTGTTTGTTTTTACTTTCATAAAAGTTAAGTTGCACATATGACAATGGTAGCATTCTATGGTAAAACAGTATTTGTCTTAACACTTTAACACTTAGGTCCGGACAATATAAATTGGTTTCTAAAAAAACCCTTTAGTGCTTTTCAAACTACCAATATTTTTTTAATTTACAAAAAAATAACGTTGCAGATATTTAGACTATGTGTTTTCTTTGCGAGATAGGGCATTTGTTATGACTTTCCCATTGAATACTTTAAAAAATAATGTAATTTCCATAAAAGCAGTGCTTTTTAAACTACATATATTTAAATCTTGTTGCACACATGAAAGCGGTAAAACCTCTGCGAAAGATAAAACATTTCTAAGTAATCTCTTGTTTAAGGCTAATAAAAATCAATTCGTTTGAAAAAATTGTATTTAAAAAATGCCATTAGGGATTAAACTATCCCTAATTTTCTAAAATCTTAAAATATTTCTGGTTGTTATTAATTTTGATTTTTTATTTTTATTTTTCTTAAATTTTTCCTCCAGTGTTTGTTTTCCTGATTCTTTGTTTTGATATTTGCAATTTTGTTTAATTATTACAGCATAAGTGTGAAATGCATATGAATGTCATTTTGAGACAAAGTCCATTTCATTTATTAATTTACCATACAACACAATAATTAATTACTGTCACGCCTTTAAGACAACAACAAAAACAACAACAGCAGCCAACAGCAAGACGAGCAACAGCCGTCATAACAACAACGACAACGACGAGTTGCAAAATGTCTAAACTGAATGACTGAGTGAGTGACTGCCTGAACAGCACACAGCACAATACACAATTCTATGGTTTTTGAAGAGCAAAAACATTTATCCATACTTACATGCAAACATATGTTAAAAGCAAAAAAAAAATTTAAAAAAAAAAATTGAAAAAACCAAATCCAACCACATAGTCGACATAGGCGACAGAGGACAACGAAAACCATCAAACAGGCCACAAATGAAGAAACTGTTGTTGTTGCATTTGCTTGCAATATGGCTTAAGAAGAAGAAGAAGACTAGCGATATGATATTTGTCGTTGGCCTGTCATCAGGGGTGTACCCCAACGTCGTCATCATCGTCGTCTTCATTTTGGCGTTGTTTGTTCCTACGTTGCATGGTGTTGTCAAAGACATTAGAGTTTCAGACAACGTATGGTATTACCAACACCCAATAATGGTACCATACACATACCCAGTGGGTTTTTGGGGCTAGACGCGCACGACAACGACCAAGACCAAGACACTGATGATAAGCGGTGGTTGGATGAAGGGGGCAAGGAGTAATGTTAATTGTTTGTTTAAACTTGGAAACACTATTTAAAGGCAAATTTATTTCAAATCATACTTTAAAATGTAATAAACGTTTCAGTCTCAACTTGGGCAGGGTCTGAAGGTTTCAACTTTGATGAATTTAAGCCCAAGCCTCATTTAGAGTGAGAGGTTGTGTGGCAGTGTCATGACAAGTTAAAAACAAAAAAAACAGAAAAAAACTTTTCCCTTACAGTTTTGTTGGTTTGGTTTGGTTTTTTTTTTTGTGTGCTACGTTTTGCAAATTTGCAAAGAGTTTCTGGAACGTGTGGTCTGTGTACGAAATTTTTGTTGTTTGAAGTGGAACGTTGTTATTGTTCTTGCTTACTGGCTGGACTGTCTGTCCTTAGCAAGCAACCAACCAAACAGCCAGCCCGCCAGCCAGCTATTCATCCAACCATCCATTCGTCTCTTTGTCTGTCTGTCCGTCCGTCATTGCATACGTCTGTCTGTCCTTGCTGGTGAAATTGTTGTATGAATTGTCGCCTACAAATGTTAACGTCGCCATGCGCAAATTGTTTTGTAGACATTTTTCTGTTGCTTTACTCTTTATTATGGTTGTCGTTGTTGTTGTTGTTGTTGCGAATGTACATTAAAATTAAAACCATCCACACCAAAATGTGACTGTGCAAGAAAAACGCACACAAAACTACAAAAACCATTCATTCGCATATGTAGCTGTGAAAGAAATTGCATTGATGGTGTTAAATAGCGAGCCCAATAAAGGCCAGAGAGCTGCGGCAACGGTGGTGGTGCTTACGCGAAACGCAATGCAATGCAGGGGCAGCAGCAACAGCAACAAAAAGAAAACGAGTGCACATGTTATTTTAAAAATAGGCGGCCTTTAAGGCGTCAGCCATTATGGTTTATATTATAACTAAGGCGAACAAAAACCATACCAAAAGAGGCAAAAAAAAATAAAACAAAACGGAAAATATAACGAAAAACGCCAAATTGTTTGCATTAAAGAGGAAAATTTAAATTAAGCACTTTTAGGGGGAAAGCAAGAAAGTGTGGAGCGGCAAAGCAGCACCAAAAAAAAAAAAGTTACAAAAAAAGCCAAAGAAAATTTAAATTGTCATCAAGACAAAGGAACAAAGGTCGCTTATGTAGGAAAAGAAAAAAAAATGAAGGGGAATTTAAAAAAAAAAAAATTTAATGTGAAATAGAAATTGAGTGTTTTGTACTTGTAGTATATATAGATTGCACACATGAATGTCTTAGGTACCGGAAGTAAGATAAGATACATCCAACTACTTTCCCATCAAAGCTTTCCAAAAATCAATTCGTTTGTTTATTTTGTAAAGCATTATTTAGAACACTGCGTTTAATTAGTGCATTACATAAGGTAACGTAACCTAACTATATAGTGCACACATGAACGCGATCATCACCATTTGCTAGCTATTGCATGGTACACTATTTCCCCGCCCAAGCCATAGGAAAATCAATTCGTTTTAATAAATGAGCCAATTATTTATTAGGAATTATTTCAGAACCTTTAAAACCAGTGAAAAAGACTGCATTTTTGAAAAAAGCGACGCTGCTTATAAAATGAGCAAAATGCTTTACAATATACACAATTAACGTCTAATTACTCTCTTATTAAAACTTAAAAAAAAATCATTACACAGAGCCAGATTAGTTAGAACATAACGTAGCAATATGTTGTATATAGGAATATGGTTTAACCATGAGAGAGCTTATTGAGGATGAACAATTTTTATGCTAAAGCCATAAGAAAATCAATTCATTTGTTTATTTTGTAAAACATTTTTTAGAACACAGTGATTGATCAGTGCAGTATATAACGTAACGTAACGTAACCTCACTATATGATGCTCACATGAATGCGACTATCACCATTGGCAAGCTATTACACGTTACTCTATTTTCCCGCTTAAGCCATAAGAAAATCAATTCCTTTTAATAAATGAGTCAATAATTTGAAGTTATATCAGATCTATTAAAATAGAAAGAAACTACATTTTAACAAAATTGATGAGCAAATTGCTTCTGTTTTACACAATTTACGTTTTTTTGCTCTTTCATCCAAACCTTAAAAAAAAATTATTACGTAACGCCAGATTAGTATAGAACGTGACGTGGGAATATCTTGTACACATGAGTGCGGTTTTATCATAGGAGAGCTTATTAAGAATGAACAATTTTTTTGTTGAAGTCATATGAAACTCAATTCGTTTGTTCGAATAAGACAATATTTGAAGTATTTGCATATACCATAGCAATGACCTCCTTTTTTATGCCTAGTCCGAACGGCGTGCCGCATAGCGACACCACTTGGCATTAGTAAGGGGATAACCACGGCTGAAAATTTTTCTAACGTTCTCAACGGGATTTTTACCCTGGCTCACTACTTTCCCGCTTTCCCCACTGCTTGACTCACTACTTTCCCGCTGAACCTATAAGTAAAACAGTTCGTTTGACTCAACGCTTGATTAGTGCAATAGGTAACGTGACCATACTATATGTTGCACACATGAATGCGATCTTTATAATTGACAAGCCAGTACTCGACTCACTACTTTCCCGCTGAAGCCATAACAAAAACAATTCATTTGGCTCAACGCTTGATTAGTGCAGTACGTAACGTAACCTTACTATATTGCACACATGAATGCGATCTTCATAATTGACAAGCCAATGCTTGACTCACTACTTTCCCGCTAAAGCTATAAGAAAATCAATTCGTTTGATTAATTTAGCCAATAATTAAAATGTATTGCAGAACCAAAAAAAGGTAATCCATTAAAAAAATCATTGTGTCAATTTAGTAAAGTACTCAAAGTAATTATATGCTGCACACACGAAAGCGGTTTTGACCATAGGCTAGCTTAGGCATGCTCCTCAAATTCTACGCTACAGCTATAACAAAATCAATTCTTTTGTATAAATGCGACAAAAATTAAATATTATCTTGAAATAATTAAAAAAAAAGAAAAATACATTTCAAACTAAAACTATGCTTAACACGTGATTAAGATATTGTTTTCAGATAAATAAATTTACTCAGTCATTATAGTTTTTTGGAAAAAACCCTAATGTAAAGCCAATTTTGTGCACACATTATCGGAGTTTTCATCATCGGCAAACTAAAGCATGATTCACATTTTTTCTGCGGAAACCATAAGAGAATCAATTCATTTGTTCAAATGGGAAAATTATTAAAGTATTATTTCTGAATTTTCTTAAAAACTTAATTTCACCAATTTGAAAATCAATACGTTTTTAAAATCTTCTCGGTATTATGTCTAAGTTAATGGCAAAAAATATATTCATCTTAGTTTGTGAAAGGAATGGGACAATCCGATATGGCTTTTTTGCCTGAAGACCCAATTTTACATAATTATGTGTTTTTTTCTGTATTTCATGCCATTTATGTCATATGTCACTTCATACAATTTGCAATAAATTGGCCTAATTGATAACAATTGAAAATGAAGTGGCCCTTAGAATTCATCAACAAGAACATACACCTGAAACCTTTTAACCTTAACCTTGGTAAAAAAAAAACAAAACTCTAACAACTGCTACTTCCACTATCCCATACCAAAAAAAAAAACCATTCGTAACATGCTTATTTCATGGCAAAAAATGTTACACCCTCCTTCATTTTTTTTATAATTTCATGCAAAAAAAACTGAACCCCAATAATGATAACATGTTCCACATATGTATCAACATGGCATTGTGGCAATTGTTGTGGCATAATGGCATATGCATTTCAGCATTAGGGCCGAATCCCTACATATCATTTAAGCATAAAGTAATTTTTAACAAAGTGTTTCATTTGCACAATGTCTCGACATTTATGTTGCAGCAACAACATCAAATTGTAGGTCGTGCCAACCCAACACAAAATGTTTTTGAGTGCAGCAAAAGATTGTTTGTTTGCAACAACACGTAGGGTCTTCTTGTTGGTTTCTGTTTTCTGAAGACTACGCCTGCGCCTTGTTTAAACACCAATACGCACAAGAAGACGAAACAAAAAACAACAACAACAACAAATCCACTTTTAGTTTTCGCTGTTATATGTGTTGCCATTATTACTGCTGTTTTGTATTTGTTTGATGGCTGACTGACTTGACTGAATTGTTGTAGGTATGTCCATATGAATGACGATGATGATGACGACTAAGACGACGCCTGACAAAAAGGGGGACGTTCATGCATATATTGGAAGCCGTGTGGCTGGAATTGCCACTTTGCTTCGCAAAGAGAGAATGGCTTAAAGTTTTCCCCGTCTTGGTTTGGCTTATTTGCTGTCTCAGTGAGTGAGTGGCCCAGACACACAATGCGTTTGTGGCCTATGGTGTTCAGCCTATGCTATGCCAGTATGTTGCATTATGCCTTATTCGTTATGTTATGGTGGCTGCAGAGCTTAGCGTCGCGCCTGTAAGCCAGTTTTAGCTGTAGTTATGCTGTTTTTCTTCCATTTTAATTTTGTTTGTGTTTTTTTCTTTGTTTTTGATAATTATAGGCTACTAAACGGTTAATTATCGACATTTAATATGGCAGTCGTTTTGTTTGGTTGGTCGTCATCATGGCATCATGTTTGACTTAAAAGTCTTGGTTTCTTATTCGCTCGCGTTTTTTGTGCCGTTTTGTTTCATTTTATCGCACATGTGCCATATAATATATACAAGTATTTATTTTATTCCTCTATACACTTGGAATTGAACTCCCCCCACTTTTTCTATACAAAATGGCGTGAAGACATTTTTCTTTAAATAGAGCTTTGAAATCAATTTTTTTACTATTTTTAGCTAATAAGTATGGTACATACTAGGCTTATAATCATAGTGAGTTTGAATTCTGTACTCTATACTTACCGTTAAATGTTGGAACAGCCACGCTCTTAAGATATTTGTTGCTACTTTTGGGAAAATGCCACGTTTCTTTTGGTTCTTTTTGCCATTCGCATCATCGTCTTCTTCGCCTGTGCCCTCACCACTACCTATACTGGCATTGCTGGCATCGCCTGAAATGAGAAAAAGGAGGGATAACATAAGTAAAAGGAAAAAAATACGATTTTGATATGTACGTAGAAATTTTATGAAATTATCCCGTAAAAAACTTAAAAAAATCCCCAAAAATGTTAAAAATACCTCACATATGTTTTTTTTGTATTTAATAATTGACTTAATTTTTGTATTTGGTTGCTTAAATAGAATTTTTATATAGTTTTTTTTTATTTTTGGCTATTTGAAACTCATGCTATTTTGTTTTTAATACCCCTTTGTTTTGTTTGTTCTCTCATTATTTTTTTATGGTTTAAACTTCCGTTCCCAGTTTTTAGAATAAAATCATAACAACTTTTTATGAATATAAATAAAAATATAAATATTAAAAAAAATTATGACTTCATAATGACCATGGCTAATTATTAACTAAATCTGGCCATGAAATGTAACAGAAAAAGCAAAACAAGTAAGACAATCACAATATTTGAGTGCAAAAAACACAACTAATGGAGGACGAAGGAAGGACGGACGAAGGAAGGACGGACGAAGGAAGGACGGACGAAGGAAGGACGGACGAAGGAAGGACGGACGAAGGAAGGACGGACGAAGGAAGGACGGACGAAGGAAGGACGGACGAAGGAAGGACGGACGAAGGAAGGACGGACGAAGGAAGGACGGACGAAGGAAGGACGGACGAAGGAAGGACGGACGAAGGAAGGACGGACGAAGGAAGGACGGACGAAGGAAGGACGGACGAAGGAAGGACGGACGAAGGAAGGACGGACGAAGGAAGGACGGACGAAGGAAGGACGGACGAAGGAAGGACGGACGAAGGAAGGACGGACGAAGGAAGGACGGACGAAGGAAGGACGGACGAAGGAAGGACGGACGAAGGAAGGACGGACGAAGGAAGGACGGACGAAGGAAGGACGGACGAAGGAAGGACGGACGAAGGAAGGACGGACGAAGGAAGGACGGACGAAGGAAGGACGGACGAAGGAAGGACGGACGAAGGAAGGACGGACGAAGGAAGGACGGACGAAGGAAGGACGGACGAAGGAAGGACGGACGAAGGAAGGACGGACGAAGGAAGGACGGACGAAGGAAGGACGGACGAAGGAAGGACGGACGAAGGAAGGACGGACGAAGGAAGGACGGACAAAGGAAGGACGGACGAAGGAAGGACGGACGAAGGAAGGACGGACGGACGAAGGAAGGACGGACAAAGGAAGGACGGACGAAGGAAGGACGGACGAAGGAAGGACGGACGGACGAAGGACGGACGAAGGAAGGACGGACGAAGGAAGGACGGACGAAGGAAGGACGGACGAAGGAAGGACGGACGAAGGAAGGACGGACGAAGGAAGGACGGACAAAGGAAGGACGGACGAAGGAAGGACGGACGAAGGAAGGACGGACGAAGGAAGGACGGACGAAGGACGGACGGACGAAGGAAGGACGGACGAAGGAAGGACGGACGAAGGAAGGACGGACGAAGGAAGGACGGACGAAGGAAGGACGGACGAAGGAAGGACGGACAAAGAAAGGACGGACAAAGAAAGGACGGACAAAGGAAGGACGGACGAAGAAAGAACGGACGAAAGAAGGACAGACGAAGGGAGGGCGCGCGAAGAAAGGATGGACGAAGGAAAGACAGATGAAGAAAGGACAGACGAATGAAGGACGGACGAAGGAAAGGCGGACGTAGGAAAACGGACGAAGGAAGACGGACGAAGGAAGGAAGGAAAAACAGACGAAGGACGGACGAAGAAAGGACGGACGAAGGAAGGACGGGCGAAAGAAGGACGGACGAAGGAAGGACGGACGAAAGAAGGACGGACGGAAAGAAACACATAAGACGTGCTGAAGAATGGACGGAGGGACGGAAGAACTGCGAAACATCGACCTACAATTTTTGGGATGGATGGACGGGCGAAGATAGAACGGTCGGACGAAGATAGAACAGACGCATGAAGGTAGGACGGACGGGCGAAGGTGGAACGGACGGGCGAAGGTGGAACGGACGGACGGACGACGATAGGACGGACGAAGGAAAGAAACACATAAGACGGCCTGAGAATGGACGGAAGGAAGGAAGGACGGAAGAACTGCGAAACATAGACATACAATTTTCTGGATGGATGGACGGATGAAGATAGAACAGACGGCTGAAGGTAGGACGGACGGACGAAGGTAGAACGGACGGACGAAGGAAAGAAACACATAAGGCGCGCTGAAGAATGGACGGAAAGAAGGAAGGACGGAAGAACTGCGAAACATAAACATACAATTTTTTGGATGGACGGACGGACGGACGAAGGTAAAACGGATAGACGAAGGTAGGACGGACAGACCAAGATAGGACGGACGAAGGAAAGAAACACATAAGATGCGCTGAAGAATGGACGGAAGAAAGGAAGGACGGAAGAACTGCGAAACATCGACCTACAATTTTCGGGATGGATAAACGGACGAAGATAGAACGGTCGGACGAAGATAGAACAGACGGATGAAGGTAGGACGGACGGACAAAGGTAGGACGGACGGACGAAGGTGAAACGGACGGACGAAGGTGGGACGGACAGACCAAGATAGGACGGACGAAGGAATGAAACACATAAGACGCGCTGAAGAATGGACGGAAGAAAGGAAGGACGGAAGAACTGCGAAACATAGAAACACAATTTTCTGGATGGATGGACGGACGAGGAACAAACGGATGAAGGTAGGACGGACAGACGAAGATAGAACGGACGGATGAAGGTAGGACGGACGGACGAAGGTAGAACGGACGGACGAAGGTAGGACGGACGGATGAAGGTGGAACGGACGGTCGAAGGTAGGACGGACGGACGAAGATAGGACAAGCGAAGGAAAAAAACACATAAGACGCGCTGAAGAATGGAGGGAAGGAAGGACGGAAGAACTGCGAAACTTCGGCCTACAATTCCCTGGCGAACAAGAATGCATATACATTATGGGACTTAAGGCCTAAAATTCAAAGCGTTAGAAACGGAAAGACAAAAAAATCCATCCTTTAACGCAAGGCTTAAAAACGTATGAGAAAACTTATATGCTGGTATTTTAAAGCAAAAGTAAAATTTTCAAAAAAAAAAAAAATAAATAAAAAAAAAAGTAAAAAGGCGTTAAGTTCGGCCGGGCCGAACTTTGGATACCCACCACCTCGGGTATATATGTAAATCACTTTTAATCAAAATCCAGTGAAATTTGCATACCTTTTGTCCAACAGCAGTTATATCGAAATATGATCCGATTTGGACCAAATACTAATAAGTACAAGTCAATGTTCAATTATGTATAACAAAATATTGGTCTTTTTAGTAGCTATATCTAAAAATAAACCGATCTGAACCATATACAACATGGCAGCTATATCCAAATCTTGATCGATCTGAGTGAAATTGAAAAAGGATGTCGAAGGGCCCAACACAAATCACTGTCCCAAATTGCGGCGAAATCGGACAATAAATGCGCTTTTTCTGGCCCCAAAACCTTAAACCGAGAGATCGGTCTATATGGCAGCTATATCTAAATCTTGACCGATCTGTGCCATAATGTAAAACTATGTCAATTGATTTAACCTAACTCAATGTACAAAATTTCGGCGACATCGGACAATAAATGCGCCTTCTATGGGCCTAAGACCCTCAATCGGAGGATCGGTCTATATGACAGCTATATCCAAAGCTGGACCGATCTGAGCCAAATTGACGAAGGATGTCGAAGGTCCAAATATAACTCACTGTCCCAAATTTCGTCGACATCGGATAATAAATGCGCCTTTTATGGGAAAATACCTTTAAATCGAGAGATCGGTCTATATGGCAGCTATACAGTAACACAACTTACTGTCCCAAATATCTGCAAAATCGGATAATAAATGTGGCTTTTATGGGCCTAAGATACTAAATCTGAGGATCGGTCTATATGGCAGCTATATCCGAATCTGGACCGATCTGGACCAAATTGACAAAGGGTGTCGAAGGGTATAACACAAGTCACTGTCCCAAATTTCAGCAAAATCGGATAATAAATGTGGCTTTTATGGGCCAAAGACCCTAAATCGGCGGATCGGTCTATATGGGGGCTATATCAAGATATAGTCCGATATAGCTCATCTTCGAACTTAACCTGCTTATGAACAAAAAAATACTCTGTGCAAAATTTCAGCTCAATATCTCAATTTTTAAAAACTGTAGCGTGATTTCAACAGACAGACGGACGGACATGTCTAGATCGTCTTAGATTTTTACGCTGATCAAGAATATATATACTTTATAGGGTCGGAAATGGATATTTCGATGTGTTGCAAACGGAATGACAAAATGAATATACCCCCATCCTTCGGTGGTGGGTATAAAAATTGGCCACTTTCCCCCTCTTATTCCCTACAATGAACTTTTAAATATCCATTAGGCATTATGGGAAATCTCTGACATCCTTGGTAATGCTATCTATGGATTTTTATGTCCCAACCCTCATTTTTACGGAATTTTTAAAACATCCTTTTGTGTTTATTTTTCGATTAAAATGATCTCCTCAAATTAAATGACAAAATATAAATAACCAGCAATAATAACCTCAACAGTAAACAATAAATGAAGAGAATTATTAAATTTGGTTATTTTAAATTAACCAAAAAATTATGCATGGACATACAATAACACAGCATCAAGAGACAAGGCTCAACAACTAGCATAGCCAATAAGCTAGCAAGCCAAAACATAAGCAAATATGGGTATTTCCATAAGAGGCCATCATGAGGTACATTACAAGCCAGAAGAAACAGATAACAGTTCAAATTGGAATCATTTTCTCATAAATGTGTCAGGATACGAACACAGACGCTACAACATCCAGCATAGCCAATAAGCTAACAAAACCAAAACTAAGCAAATCTGGGTATTTTCATCAGAGGACATCATGAAATGATGAGAAAATTAAACCATATTGCTTTCTTAATTTTAGTAAAAAATTAACTTAGATTAAAGAAAAAAAAATTTTATAATAAAAATTCCACAAAAAAAAACCTTTAAAAAATTGCATTTATTTTTTAGTTTGTCCCAGAATAAAAAAAAATATTGAAGTTAGTTTTTTGTTTTAATTTAAGTACATAATTAACTCATATTAAACAGAAAAAATAATTAATTATAACACTTTTTTCCCCTCGTAAAAAATTTTTATAATTTTTTTTTTGTCCCCAAATGCTAGTAAAAAATATTAAAAATATTTAAATTTACATAAAAAAAAAAAAATTTATAAATTTTTTTGTCCCCAAATGCTAGTAAAAAATATGAATAATATTTAAATTCTTAGTTTTCTGAATTTCAGAACATAGTTAACTTATATTTATTAACTCATATTAAAGAAACAAAAATAGTTAATAATAAAAAATATTTTTTTCCTTTCGTAAAAAATGTTATAATTTTTTTTTGTTCCCAAATGTAAAAAAAAAAATTAAAAAAATATTTAAGTTCTTAGTTTTCTTAAACGTAATTAACTTATATTAAAGAAAACAATACTGGAATATAAAAAAAGTTATTAACTCTAGTAAAAATATATTTTTTTTTTTTAACATTTATTTCATTTTCACATTTAACCAAATTTTTTTTTCTAAATTTAAGTACCAATTTTACTCAAGCTAAGGATAAATTTTTTTTTTATTAAAAACTTTGTTTCCACCATTAAAAAAAGAGTTAATGTATAAGGGATTATTATTTGTTTTCTTCTATATAACCAGCAAACTCCCATATCTCTTATCATACAATACGGAGTTGCCTCCAGCAATCATTTGAATGAATGCTGCTACTTTCATATGGAGCAGTTAAACAATGGTGTAGGAGCAGCAGCAACAGCAGCAGCAGCATACATGGTTGTTTGCTCTATGTGGCCAAGTCTTCTGGTTTTAATGACAAATATTAATTTTAAACCAACAACAACACCAACTGCCAGCTAGCTAACCCAAACAATTGTAATATGAAATAATGGTTTTAGATACTGAATAGAAAACAAAAACAACAACAACATAACCAAGCTCATCAGCAAACCCTAAACAAAAAAATTTTAGAAAAAAAAAAAACAATAGAAGGAAGAGACTGAATTGTGAATCTCTGGGCTCTGACTGAATGGTATGTATGGTTAGTTTATGGGCAAACTCTAAGCTAAATGCTTGGATGATAATGCCACTATATGGACATAGCTAAACACATACATATACATAGACATGTATGTATGTGTTTATGTTTGTCCATGTTGATTTAGGTTTCCAGTTGTGAAGTTTAAACAAATTTCATGGGTTTTTGGTTAAGATTTTTAAGTAAATATTTAAATTTTCACCCTCCCCATAATGAAATGGAAAACATATTCAAATACCCACTTTAGCCATACATAAAGACAATGCTTTAATTTTTCCAAAACAATGGCATGGTTTTTGTGAAATTCTAAAATTTTTCAACAGCGTTAAGCTACTGAAAATCTTGCAAGGTCTTGATACTTAAATTCATTAAGCGAACACAAACATTCACCGAACTACACAATATATTTAAGATTTATTAATCAGAGACTACACAAGCAGCAGCAAAAATTTCAAAATTCAACTTCCTGCCAAAAACAGAAAGAGGAGAGAATAAACAAATAACTTAAAATGTATTACAAATACAATGATTATATGAAATTTATAGACTAGAAGAAAAGAAAAGCTAAGATACAAATCAAAGAGAAAATTTGGAAGAAATATTGTGGGGGAAATACAGCATACTTGGTTAGAATATTGAAGTCATAATTGAACATTATATGCAAAAGTTGTAGTTAGGCTAGGTAGGTTAGGTAAGAGTGGCAGTACTTTACAGAGTCAGTTAGACAATTTTAAGTCTATCGTGATATCACAGTAGCGACAAACCAAGGCTACTCGCGGGAATCGAACCCACGACCGCTGCACTGGTAATCCCAGCACGCTACCAACTTGGCTACCGAGGCCACAGTAGCGACAGATCAAGGCTACTCGCGGGAATCGAACCCACGACCGCAGCACTACCAACTCGGCTACCGCGCTACCAACTCGGCTACCACAGTAGAGACAGATCAAATCTACTCGCGGGAATCGAACCCACGACCGCTTCAGTGGTAATCCAATAGCTTGATACAGCTCCCATATTAACCGATTTCCCGATATTGCTTCTTGAGCCCCTACAGGGCGCAATTCTTATCCGAATGGACGGAAATATAACAAAATGACTTATACAATGTTCAGCATTCATGTATGGTCCGAATCGGACTAAAGCTTGATTTAGCTCCAATAGCATAACAGTTCTTATTCATTATTCTTTGTTTGCCTAAAGAGAGCGATACCGGACAAAGAACTCGATAAATGCTATCCATGGTGTAGGGTATAAAAGGTTCGACCCGGCCGAACTTAGAAAGCTCTTACGTGTTTAATTTTATTTATTTTATTTTATGTTTGTTTTTTGTTTAATTTTAATCTCAAAAATAAATTTTTTTATTTTCATATTTTTTTCTATTTTTTTATAATTTTTATTTTTTTTTATTTTTTTTTTATAACTTCTTTTTTTTAGTTTTTTTTATTTTCAAAATATTGGCTGATGAAAATTTTAAAAATGGCTTATATTTATTTTTATTTCTTTTGGAAAATTTGATTGAATTTTCATTTTTATTTTATTTTTATTTTTTACATCAATTTTTTATTTATTTTTTATATTTTTGCAAAATTTATTTTTTATGTGGGTTATGAAATTATATTTTCAATTGTTTTTAGTTTTTAAGAGTATTTTAATTCATTTTTTATTTTTTATAATTTATTTTGTTTTTTTTTAGGTTAATTTTTTTAATTCTTCCTTAGTGCATAACCAAATAAGCTTTTCCAAAATCACTTGACATTACAATGCTCCTCGATTTTAAATATTCTTTGGCCCATGGCAAATGATTAATGGCATTTTCCCATAACATAATCTTTATCTTCCGTTGCCTTACATAATACTCCAAAGGCTCTTGAAGTTGATTTTCTTCTGCCACTCTCGAAAAACTGCACTTTAATAACACTTTAATAGGAATGTTGGTATAAAACTCTCACACACACACACACACAAACCTTTGTATAAGACCCCACAAACATAATTCTACTCCTACTTGAGCTTAAGAACCCCCAGCAAAAAGATTATAAGCAATTCAGAAAAATATCCATTCTTTACAAAAAAAACCAAGGCTTTTCCATGGGGAAAGAAAGACGTGAGTTTTGTGAAAAAAAAATACAAAAAACGCTGAAAGAAATTTTTCAAGCTATTGCTTCCTCCACTCAAGTTGGATAATCTTTTAGGCGTGTTGCTTATTGTTATAATAACGATGTGCAAAAGCCACTTGTATCATCATTTGAAATTGAAACCAAAAAGTAAAAAAAAACCCAAAGCCTCACCAACCTCATCCATCTAGCCATCTATGAGGGGGCTTTCCATCCATCCATTCTTGGCAATAAGCGGCAAAGTGCAATATGCATAATTTATTAGATTTTGTATCGAAGAGGATAAGGGGGAGAGAGACTGCATTTGCACCATGAAGTTGAATTTTTGTAGGCATCACAAGTGATTTTCAAGTTTTTTTCACTTAAGGGGTTTTCCTAGATAATGATTTCCATTTTGATGATCTTCAACGAAAAGCCTTCACGGCCAGGAGAGGGGAAGGGTAAAGAGAGCTATAACAATAGCTTAATACTTTAAATGGCTTGAATAGGGAAAATATTGATAAGCATTGGCAATTATGGTTAACAAATTTAAAACAAATTATAGAAATGGTTCAAAACAAGGGGGAGAGGGGAAAAATTGCTAAGGGCAAAGTGATGGAAATAGGTAAAAAAAAAAAAAAAAAAGACGTATGGAAATGAAAAACGGACAACATGGACAGACAGGCTGATGGTTGGACCGATAGACGAACGGACAGACAGTCGGATGGACAGACCAATGAACACACGGACAGACCGACAGATAGACGGAAAGACGGGCGTATATCAGCCCGTCTTTCCAAGCATCCTTCCGTCTGTCCATCCTTCTTCCTTCTTCTTTCTTTTTTGATTTTTTTTTTTTACCATTTCCAACACTTTGCCCTTCGCAATTTTCTTCCTCTCCCCTTTTTTGTTTTAAATGTGATGGCGATTCTTAGCCGATCGGTTCGAGAGATAGACGGAAATACGAGCGTATATCAGCCCGTCTTTCCAAGCATCGTTCCCTCTGTCCATCCTTCTTCGATCGTCTTTATTTTTTTCATTTTTTTTACCATTTCCAACACTTTGCCCTTCGCAATTTTCCCCCTCTCCCCTTTTTTCGAACAATTTCCATAATTTGTTTTAAATGTGACGGCGATTCTTAGCCGATCGGTTCGAGAGATAGACGGAAATACGAGCGTATGTCAGCCCGTCTTTCCATCCATCCTTCCGTCTGTCCATCCTTCTTTCATCTTCTTTCTTTTTTTTGATTTTTTTTTACCATTTTCAACATTTTGTCCTTCGCAATTTTCTTCCTCTCCCGTTTTTTCAATCCATTTCCATAATTTGTTTAAAATGTGATGGTGATTCTTAGCCGATCGGTTCGAAAGATAGACGGAAAGACGGGCGTATGTCAGCCCGTCTTTTCATCCATCCTTCTGTCTGTCCATCCTTCTTTCATCTTCTTTCTTTTTTTGATTTTTTACCCATTTTCAACACTTTGCCCTTCGCAATTTTCTTCCTCTCCCCTTTTTTCGAACCATTTCCATAATTTGTTTAAAATGTGATGGTGATTCTTAGCCGATCGGTTCGAGAGATAGACGGAAAGACGGGCGTATGTCAGCCCGTCTTTCCAAGCATCCTTCCGTCTGTCCTTCCTTCTTCTTTCTACTTTCTTTTTTTTTTGATTTTTTACCTATTTCCAACACTTTTCCCTTCGCAATTTCCCCCCTCTACCCTTTTTTCGAACCATTTCCATAATTTGTTTTAAATGTGATGGTGATTCTTAACCAATCGGTTTACTCCAGCTCTTGAAGTTGAAAACCAATGCCCATAGCCACAATACCCCGTGCCGTAGAAGTGTTATCACATATTACAACTACAACCCTACTGAACCTCAAGGGAGGGAAGAGAGTAGTTTCCCTCCTATCCTCAATAGAATCCTAAATCCAAGTAAGACTTTCCTACCCAGCTATAAAGGGAATTTTCCTTGTCATTGGCCTACAACTTGGATCGGGTAGCACATTTTGATAAAAGACTCCCTCTACCACTGTATAAGGGATATTTATGTGAAATTTTTACTTTGTTTCCCACAAGTTTTTAATTTTCCTCCATTTTCCTTAACTATATAGACCATATGAACATATTTCCATCATTTGATAATATTATTAAAGAAACAAGTAAAAGCGTGCTAAGTTCGGCCGGGCCGAATCTTATATACCCTCCACCATGGATCGCATATGTCGAGTTCTTTTCCCGGCATCTCTTCTTAGGCAAAAAAAGGATATAAGAAAAGATTTGGTCTGCTATTAGAGCGATATCAAGATATGGTCCGGTTTGGACCACAATTAAATTATATGTTGGAGACCTGTGTAAAATGTCAGCCAATTCGAATAAGAATTGCGCACTTTGTGGGCTCAAGAAGTAAAATAGAGAAATCGATTTATATGGGAGCTATATCTGGCTATGAACCGATTCAGACCATAATAAACACGTATGTTAATGGTCATGAGAGAATCCGTCGTACAAAATTTCAGGCAAATCGGATAATAATTGCGACCTCTATAGGCTCAAGAAGTCAAGATCCCAGATCGGTTTATATGGCAGCTATATCAGGTTATGAACCGATTTGAACCATATTTGGCACAGTTGTTGGATATCATAACAAAATACTACGTGCCAAAATTCATTCAAATTGGATAAGAATTGCGCCCTCTAGAGGCTCAAGAAGTCAAGACCCAAGATCGGTTTATATGACAGCTATATAAGGTTATGGACCGATTTGAACCATACTTGGCACAGTTGTTGGATATCATAACAAAACACGTCGTGCAAAATTTCATTCTGATCGGATGAGAATTGCGCACTCTAGAGGCTCAAGAAGTCAAGACCCCAGATCGGTTTATATGGCAGCTATATCAGGTTATGGACCGATTTGAACCATACTTATCACAGTTGTTGCATATCGTAACAAAACACGTCGTGCGAAATTCCATTTCAATCGGATAAGAATTGCGCACTCTAGAGTCTCAAGAAGTCAAGACCCAAGATCGGTTTATATGGCAGCTATATCAGGTTATGGACCGATTTGAACCATACTTGGCAAAGTTGTTGGATGTCATAACAAAACACGTCGTGCAAAATTTCATTCCAATCGGATAAGAATTGCGCACTCTAGAGGCTCAAGAAGTCAAGACCCAAGATCGGTGTATATGGCAGCTATATCAGGTTATGGACCGATTTGAACCATACTCGGCACAGTTGTTGGATATCATAACAAAACACGTCGTGCAAAATTTCATTTCAATCGGATAAGAATTGCGCACTCTAGAGGCTCAAGAAGTCAAGACCCCAGATCGGTTTATATGGCAGCTATATCAGGTTATGGACCGATTTGAACCATACTTATCACAGTTGTTGGATGTCATAACAAAACACGTCGTGCAAAATTTCATCCCAATCGGATAAGAATTGCGCACTCTAGAGGTTCAAGAAGTCAAGACCCATGATCGGTTTATATGGCAGCTATATCAAAACATGGACCGATATGGCCCATTTACAATACCAACCGACCTACACTAATAAGAAGTATTTGTGCAAAATTTCAAGCGGCTAGCTTTACTCCTTCGGAAGTTAGCGTGCTTTCGACAGACAGACGGACGGACGGACGGACGGACGGACGGACGGACGGACGGACGGACGGACGGACGGACGGACGGACGGACGGACGGACAGACGGACGGACATGGCTAGATCGACATAAAATTTCACGACGATCAAGAATATATATACTTTATGGGGTCTCAGACGAATATTTCGAGTAGTTACAATCAGAATGACGAAATTAGTATACCCCCCATCTTATGGTGGAGGGTATAAAAAATATATATGATTCTATACTTCCTAACCAAAAGAAGAAAAAAATTCGCCTTGCAAGAAACCCCAAGAAAATGCATTCAACCCCAACTGCTGAATGGTTGGTTGGTCGGCTGCATTCATGGCCAACCCTTGCTGACATGTTGACTAGCAGAATCTTAGGAAAAAATCCAATTTGCAGTAAATTTTAAGAAATTCCCTTTTTTCCTCGCAATACTCAGAAGATGCAAGGATGAAGTCCATTTATGTACTCGTACTTCCACCAAAGAAAAATATTAGATTTCCCCCTCGAAACTCCCTCCCCTTCATGTAACAAAAAGAGAACATATTTTTAAGAACCAAGGCATAGTGTACTTTCTTTTTTCTCCCACCATCTTTAGTGGCATTTTTCTTTTTTTCCTTTTCCCGAGTTTATTAACTTTTTTTTTTGTTCTTTTTTTGTGGTTTTATACAACAGGAAAACTAACGACATAATGAAATTTTTGTAATTAAAAATGCAAAAAAAAACTTTAACAGCAGCAGCGACTGTGTGTTATTTTTTTCGCTTTCTTCAACGTCAACTCTTTTTCTTGATTAATTTATGGTTATATATGATATTTTAATATCACACACACATACACAGCATGCATATATACATATATAAAATGTCATTTTTGTAGATGCAAGGGGGGTTCTACACAAGTTTATAGTGTTTTTTGTAGTTTTTCGTTTTTTTTTGCAATTTGCCTACCCCCATATATGGTTAAAGCTAAATTACCCTTATGTAAAAAAAGTATATCTACGCTTGTACAATATTCGCTCATCATTACTGCGAAAAACCCAATTTAATTCATTGTGGTTACCACAAATGCAGCCGTAAAATGAAAACAACAGTTGAGGTGCCGCAAAAAAAAAAAAAAACATACGCGAAAAATATAAAATGTCGCACTTTTAATTCAAGCCACATAATTTGTTGTGTATGGTGTTTTTTGTTGTTTGTTGCCTGTGAGAGCTTTACATTGCATTACATTGCGGCTGCGACATTTTATATATTTTTATTTATTTTTTTCATAGGAAAAAATTCAGCCCTTCTCACCCCCTATTCAGCTTTTGGGGTAGGTAGGAATTTTTGATTAAACAATATTGTGGAGAGAAAAAAATTTCTTTGTGGTAAGAATTTATTTGAAATGGCAGGAGCGGGAATTTTTTAAGGGGAACAAGGAAATTAGGGATTTTTGAAGAGAAAACAAAATTAAAAAAAAATTAAAAAAAAATATTTTCTTTAACAATTAAAACAAAAATAAACTAATAAAAGCGTGCTAAGATCGGGCGGGCCGAATATCCTCCTCCAAGGACCGCATTTGTTGAGTTCTTATTTCGGTATCCCTTTTCACGCAAACAAAGGATAAAAAATAAGAATTGCTATGCTGGAAAACACAGTAGAAGTCATTGTGTTACATTTGAGCCAAATCGAATAATAACAGCGCCCTCTAGAGACTCATGAAGTCAAGACCCCAGATCGCTTTATATGACAGCTATATCAAGTTATGGACCGATTTGAATCATACTCAATACAGTTGTTGGAAGTCATAACGAAATACGTTATGCCAAATTTCAGCCAAATTGGATAGAAATTGCGCCCTCTAGAGGCTCAAGAAGTAAATTGTGGAGATCGGTTTATATGGGAGCTGTATCAAGCTATAGACCGATTCGAACCATATTTAACAGATATGTTGAAGGTCATGGGAGAAACCGTTGTTCCAAATTTCAGTCAAATTCGTTAATAATTGCGCCCTCTAGAGGCTAAAGAAGTTAAGATCCCAGATCGGTTTATATGACAGCTATATCAAGTTATTGACCGATTTGAATCATACTCAATACAGTTATTGGAAGTCATAACGAAACACGTCATGCCAAATTTCAGCCAAATTGGATAGGAATAGCGCCCTCTAGAGGCTCAAAAAGTAAATTGTGGAGATGGGTATATATGTAAGCTGTATCAGGCTATAGACCGATTCAAACTATATTTGAAACGTCATGGGAGAAACTATTGTACAAAATTTGAGCCAAATCCTATAATAATTGCGCCCTCTAGAGGCTGAAGAAGTCAAGATGCCAGAT
Organism: Stomoxys calcitrans; assembly: GCF_963082655.1. NCBI lineage: Eukaryota > Metazoa > Arthropoda > Insecta > Diptera > Muscidae > Stomoxys > Stomoxys calcitrans. Next base: position 38,910,174 of record NC_081553.1, on the reverse strand, counting down.
CGGTTTATATGACAGCTATATCAAGTTATTGACCGATTTGAACAATACTCAATACAGTTGTTGGAAGTCATAACGAAACACGTCATGACAAATCTCAGCCTGATCGGATAGGAATGGCGCCCTCTAGAGGCTTAAGAAGCAAATTGTGGTGATCGGTTTATAGGGGAGCTGTATCATGCTATAGACCGATTCGGACCATATTTAACAAATATGTTGAAGGTTAAGGGAGAAGCCATTGTTTAATATTTCAGTCAAATTCCATAAAAATTACGCCCTCTAGAGGCTCAAGAAGTCAAGATCCCAGATCGGTTTATGTGACAGGTATATCAGGTAATGAACCGATTTCCACCATACTTAGCTCAGATGTTGAAAGTCATAACAAAACACGTCATGTCAAATTTCGGCTAAATTGGATAATAAATACGCCCTCTAGCGGCTCAAGAAGTCAAGACCCTAGATCGGTTTATATGACAGCTATATCAGGTTATGGACCGATTTCCACCATACTCAGTACAGATTTTGGAAGTCATAACGAAACATGTCATGTCAAATTTCAGCCAAATCGGATAAGAATTGAGCCCTCTAGAGGCTCAAGAAGTCATGACCCCAGATCGGTTTAAATGGCAGCTATATCAAAACATAGACCGTAATGGCCCATTTACAATCGCAACCGACCCACACTGATAAGAAGTATTTATGCAAAATCTCAAGCGGCTAGCCTTACTCCTTCGAAATTGAGCGTGTTTTCGACAGACAGACGGATATAGCTCCCATATTTTAGCAGAATCCATGGTCGTGGGTTCCCAAGATTCGGCCCTGCCGAACTAAGCACGCTTTTACTTGTTTACTTTTGCTTCTCTATATATCTCGTGTTTTCCCCCTCCGTCCCTGTTTTTAAGCTATTTTACGATTTACGATTTTGTTTCACTACTTGGCGTTAACTATAAAAACCACATTAAATAACGAGAAAAAACCCATATATATAATTGAGTGATAAATTTTCAACATTTGCCTTAAAAAAGAATAATGCGGTATGGGAAATAAATTTTGGATTTTATACCATAGACAAAAATTAATCTTCATTGTATTAAATAGGGTATATACAATAGTGAGAAAAACTTATAGAAAAGAAATTAAAAAAAGTATAAAGAAATTGGTCATCTGCACCTGGAATTCAAAAATCCATTTTTATAAAAAAGAAGCCTCTTTTCTCAAAATTTCACATAGAAAAGCGAAATAAAGATAATAACTATTCTCATACACGTTTCAATTATTTTTGAATTTTTTTGGGTTTTACAAATTCCCACACTTCTCGTACACCACTACTGTGGTACAGGGGATCATAACTTAGTGCATTTGTTTGTAACACCCAAAAGGAAGAGAGAAAGACCCATTAATAAGTATACCGATCGACTCAGAATCACTTTCTGATTCGATTTAGCTATGTCTGTCTGTCTGTCCGTCTGTCCGTTTGTCTGTCCTTCCGTCTGTCTGTCCTTGTTAATTTGAAGACAAACTACAGGTCGCAATTTTCGTCCGATCGTCCTCAAATTTGGTATGGACATGTTTTTCGGCCTAGAGACAAAGCCTATTGATTTTGGAAAAAATCGGTTCAGATTTGGATATAGCTGCCACATATATGTTCGTCCGATTTGCAGTTATAATGCCATAAAGTGGTCATTTGTTAACCGATTCTCTCGAAATTCGGTAGGAAGGATTTTCTTATGACTGTCGATATTAGTGGTGAATCTCATAGAAATCGGTTCAGATTTGGATATAGCTCCCATATATATGTTCGTCCGATTTGCAGTAATAATGCAATAAAATGGTCATTTGTTGACCGATTCTCTCGAAATTTTGTAGGAAGTATTTTCTTATGACTCTCGATATTAACAGTGAATATTATAGAAATCGGTTCAGATTTCGATATAGCTTCCACATATATGTTAGTCCGATTTACAGTAATAATGCAGTAAAATGACCATTTGTTGACCGATTCTCATAAAATTTTGTAAGAAGGATTTTCTTATGACTCTCGATATTACCGACAAATTTCATAGAAATCGGTTCAGATTTGGATATAGCTCCCACATATATGTTCGTCCGATTTGGAGTAATACGGAAATAAAATGGTCATTTGTTTACCGATTCTCTCGAAATTCGGTAGGAAGGATTTTCTTATGACTGTCGATATTAGTGGTGAATTTCAAAGAAATCGGTTCAGATTTGGATATAGCTCCCATATATGTGTTCGTCCGATTTGCAGTAATAATGCAATAAAATGGCCATTTGTTAACCGATACTCTCGAAAATTGGCAGGAGGGATTTTCTTATGACTCTCAATATTACTGGTGAATCTCATAGAAATCGGTTCAGATTTGGATATAGCTCCCATATATATGTTCGTCCGATTTGCAGTAATAATGCAATAAAATGGTCTTTTGTTGACCGATTCTCTTGAAATTTTGTAGGAAGTATTTTCTTATGACTCTCGATATTAACAGTGAATATTTTAGAAATCGGTTCAGATTTCGATATAGCTCCCATATATATGTTCGTCCGATTTGCAGTAATAATGCAATAAAATGACCATTTGTTTACCAATTCTCTCAAAATTCGACACGCAAGATTTTCTTATGACTCTCAATAATATTGTTCGTCCGATTTGCAGTAATACAGGAATAAAATGGTCATTTGTTGACCGATTCTCATGAAATTTTGTAAGAAGGATTTTCTTATGACTCTCGATATTACTGGTGAATTTCATAGAAATCGGTTCAGATTTGGTTGTAGCTCCCATATATATGTTTGTCCGATTTGGAGTAATAAAGCAATAAAATGTTCATTTGTTGACCGATTCTCTTGAAGTTTAGTAGGAACGATTTTCTTATGACTATAAATAATACTGGTGAATCTCATAGAAATCCGTTCAGTTTTAGGTATAGCTCCCATATATATGTTAGTCCGATTTGCAGTAAAAATGCAATAAAATGGTCATTTGTTAACCAATTCTCCCGAAATTTGGCAGGAAGAAATTTCTTATGACTCTCGATATTACTGATGAATTTCGTAGAAATAGTAAGTGTAGGGTGTTATAAAGTCGGCACCATCCGACTTTTGCCTTTCCTTACTGGCTATAAAAAACTCCTTTGTCATCTTCTTTCACTTTAATAAATTATTAAATTATTTCAAATTTTTCGTGCTGCCAAATGGCACTTCGACTCGTGGCCTCACCAAAAGAATCAATAAAACCCCATCTTAATAAAATTCACATAGCAAAAATAAAACTGCAACTCTTATGCAAAAGAGCCAGGCGGAACATCCAACCGAAAAAAAAGGTTTTTATATTACCTTAGTTAGGCAACTAATAATCTACAGCTGTCCTCCTTTTTTGGCTCCTGAATATTTCGCTTATGGCTTAAAACTGATAAATCAATAAAAGGTCATTGCGAGGTTGACAACAGCAAAAATGATTATTATTTTTGTGGAAATTAATAAACCTCTCATTAAACAGTTTGTCTGTCCGTTGGCCAAAAAGCAGCCAGCCTGCCAGCCAGCCAGCCAGCCAACCATGCAGATGACAAACGATGAACACCCACCCACTTAAGTGGCTACGAAAAATCGAGAAAAAAAAATAATAAACTCCAAGACAAGACTTTGGAGTTGGTAAAACAACACCATGGAAATATAAATAATATTTTAAACTCGGTGTGGTCGTGGCAAAGTGCTGCATGATGGCCACACGGCTATAGGGAGTTGGAGATTCATACAATGCTCGTGCTAAAACAAGCCAAGCAGGCTAACAACTGATGGCAATTTGGCTGGCTGCTTGGCTAGTTGGATATTCAGTTCTATAGCTGCAACCAAAAAGGAGGCTTGTGTGGCGGCGGATGGCCTGAAAGTCATGTATTTAAAAAGTCATTGTTTTTATTGTCATTTAAGCGTGTTGTACGTGTCGTCTGTAAACACTTGAAATAACTAGCTTTAGCACCCATACACACTTCCAAGGGAAGGACGGACAACAAAAGAGATTTAAAACAAACACCAGCTCACAGAGACTAAGGTTAAAGGAGTTTTTTTTTTTACCCAAACCCCCCTTACTGGACTTTTTCCCCATTGAAGATAAATAAGTCTAGGGCCAAAATCTTTATATGCCTCACTGATTTTTCAAGTGTTATGCAAAATTGTTGGTTGTTTTTTGGTTTTTGTTTTTGTTTCTAGCTGGCTGTAAAATCCAATAAAATTGATTATTTTGAAATTCATTTTGAGAAATCATCACCATCTTCATTGATTGTTTGCCAGGCTAGAAAATAATATTTTCTTAACACTTTACACCAGTCGGGGGAAAAATAGTGAGAAAAAGAAAACTCATAAATATTACTCCTATGGACTTTAGGCCAAAAAAATACAACATTTTTTTTTTAGGTTTTTTTTTTTGGGTACAGCTTCATTTGTGTTAAATGATAAATTCTTTTTACACAAATCAAGTAGGTAAAAATGTTTATTTAAATTAAAGCAAAAAAAATTACCACTAACAATTGCAAAGATATTCACTCAATAGCTAGCTCTTGGGCCTAGCCATAATTCGTAAGGAGATAATGATGTTTGTAATGATCATTAGTGTACATCATTCACATTTAAATAAATATTATAGATTCATGTCCATGTGTATGTGTATGTAAGTGTTGTTGCTACAAATCAATACAACAAATCGAACAACACTTTGCCGC